>NC_066578.1:4205436-4212785 GCF_024679095.1 Eriocheir sinensis | reverse complement strand
CGAAGCTTAACACGGTGGAAAGAGGATTAAGGATATGAGAGTGGATGTGGTGAAGAGGAAGAAGAGGAGGACGCTGAGGCTTGCATCATGACGGAGCTATAAACTGATAAATGGTCGGGCAAAATGTTATAATTTACAATGTCTTACAAGATATGGCAAAGGTAATGCATATGAATATTGTATTACGAGTACCAAAATAAGGAAAATATTAAGGGGAAATGATTAGTTAAAGATAACAGAACACACGAAAAATAAGTGATTGCAAAATAGAGAAAATATTAGATATGGATATATGTGAAAGATAATGGGTGTATTAAGACTGAATTACGGGTACTGAGAATAGGAAAAGATGAAGGGGAAATAATAAGCAAAAGATGATAGAACTTACGAAAAAATAAGTGATTACAAAATAGAGAAAATGTAGTCATGGATAAATATGAAAGATAACGAATATATTAAAACTGAATTACGAGTACTGAGAATAGGAAAAGATGAAGGGCAAATAATAAGAAAAAAAGATATAGAACACAAGAAAAACTAAATCATTGCAAAATAGAGAAAAAAAGTTAATGTAATGGATTAGTATGAAAATAATTAGTGTATTAGACGGAATTACAAGCACCGATATAAGATAAAGAAAAAGGGATAATGGGCAGTAGAGAAAAACGACAACACACGAAAAAAATACGAGTTACTGCAAGATAGTGAAGAAAGATAATGCGATATAGATAGAAAGATAAGGGAAAGGAAAGGTAAAAGTATATTACGATGAACTGAGAGTGCCAAGTGATCGCTGAGAAACGCTGGAAAAGTTTGCTGTAACGATTTTTCTTACAGTAATGGAGGCAGATTAAGGACAAAAAAACGTACAGTGAGGGAGGCAGGTTAAGGACAAAACACGTACAGTAAAGGGAAGCAGCTCAAGGACAAAAAACGTACAGTGAGTGAGGCAGTTCAAGGACAAAACACGTACAGTAAAGGGAAGGAGCTCAAGGACAAAAAACGTACGGTAAGTGAGGCAGTTCAAGGACAAAAAACAACAACAACAACAACAAAAAAAAACCGTACAGTATGATACGTAGGCATGTCAAGGTAAAAAAAAACGAAAACCTAACAACATTTAATCAACAACAACAACAAAAACAAGGATATAAAACAACCTGGTCTATTTCTTATTTGTTTATTTTATACATATCTCCTTAATATAACTCACACGGTATAAAAACATTGATCAGGACGGTCAAACATAAGCACAACAAAAAATAAAACACCTACAGGTTACCGCTGGATTTGCCTATTGATCTTGTACATATCTCCTTAATATAAATCACACTATATGAAGACAATTGTTATCACATTCAAGGTAAAATGACAGAAAAATAAAATACATACAAGTTTTCGCTGGATTTGCCTATTTGTTGATCTTGTACATATCTCCTTAATATAAATCACACTCTTTGAAGACAATTGTTATCATATCAAAGGTAAAATGACAAAAAAATAAAATACATACAGGTTTTCGCTGGATTTGCCTATTTGTTGATCTTGTACATATCTCCTTAATATAAATCACACTCTATGAAGACAATTGTTATCATATTCAAGGTAAAATGACAGAAAAATAAAATACATACAGGTTTTCGCTGGATTTGCCTATTTGTTGATCTTGTACATATCTCCTTAATATAAATCACACTCTATGAAGACAATTGTTATCATATTAAAGGTAAAATGACGGAAAAATAAAATACATACAGGTTTTCGCTGGATTTGCCTATTTGTTGATCTTGTACATATCTCCTTAATATAAATCACACTCTATGAAGACAATTGTTATCATATCAAAGGTAAAATGACAGAAAAATAAAATACATACAAGTTTTCGCTGGATTTGCCATTTGTTGATTTTGTATATACGTATCTCCTTAATATAAACCACACGATATGAACACAATAATCAACACAGCAAAATAAGAGTAATTAACACAAAACTGAAATACATCCAGGTTTTATTGCAACGTATATCACCGGCATTAACTTTGAAGCAGACGGATTGATACATTACGGCATAAAATGGAACACAGCAGCGCCAGCATCAACATTACTGACAACAGGTGCGGGGAGCGGGCGGCCTTACAGCGAACACCGGCTTTTTGCGCTTGTGGGAATGGCTTGACTTTCTGTGTGAATAGAGCGTAGAAAAGACCCGTGCTACTTTTACGGTAGATGCAGGCTTAGTGTGTTAATTTTTTTTTTTTTTTTTACAACAAAGGAGGCAGCTCAAGGGCACACAAAAAAAGAAAACAATAATAAAAAAAAATCCCGCTCATTAAAAACACCTTGAACAGTCTCATTTAGCAAAACACCTGATGAAAACTTGGAAAATGCGGCTAAATTGCACGATTATTATTATTATTATTATTATTATTATTATTATTATTATTATTATTATTATTATTATTATTATTATTATTATTATTAACATTATTAGTCGTATTTTTCCTATTATTAGTATTTTCATAATTACATTGTTAAAATCGTTGTTATCAGTGGTGTTAATAATAATAATAATAATAATAATAATAATAATAATAATAATAATAATAATAATAATAATAAAAATATAAGTAATGATATTGAGTTTACACGGTCTATAAAGTCCCCAATTAACAGTTTATGAAGTAAAAAAAAAACTACCTTTTACAAAGTCACCAATGGCCACTGTTTAAAGGTGCAAAATGAATGATTATACAATTCCAGTTGACATTTTTGAAGGTCCCAAATTGACAGTTTATGAAAACTCCAATTAACAGTTTATGGAGCCCCAGTTTACGGTTTATAAAGTCATAAATCGAAGTAATATAAAGTGTCCGGCTGGCAGTTTATGATGTTTGGAATTGACGGTTCAAAAGTACAGAATTTGCTTCATAAAGTTAATGATGGAGAGTTTAAAAAGTCCAGCAATGGTTATTTTAAATTCTTCAATATACACTTTATGAATTTCCTTATTTCTAAAGTTTGTAAGTACTAAAGTGACGGTTTATAAAAGTATACAATGTTCTACGTTGTCATTTTATAAAGTTCATATCGACAGTTTATAAGCTCCCTCATTGACAGGATAAAACTTCCACGATTGACAGCTTATAGTCTCACTAAGAATTAAAAAGTCCGTGAACACAGTTTGTAAAGTGCAAAATTAACTGATGTGATAGTTTAACTTAACAGTTTTTAAAGTCCCAAATTGACAGTTTATAAGGTCCCATATTGACAGTTTATAAAGTCCCAAATTGACAGTTTATAAAGTCCCAAATTGACAGTTTATAAAGTCCCAAATTGACAGTTTATAAAGTCCCAGATTGACAGTTTATAAAGACCTAAATTAACAGTTTATAAGTCCCAAATTGACAGTTTCTAAGTCCCAAATTGACAGTTTATAAAGTCCCAAATTGACAGTTTATAAAGTCCCAAATTGACAGTTTATAAAGTCCCAAATTGACAGTTTATAAAGTCCCAAATTGACAGTTTATAAAGTCCCAGATTGACAGTTTATAAATAAGTCCCAAATTGACTGTTTATAAAGTCCCAAATTGACAGTTATTGACAGTTTATAACAGTTTATAAAGTTCAAAATTAACAATTTATAAAGTCCCAAATCGACAGTTTATAAAGTCCCAGATTGACAGTTTATAAAGACCTAAATTAACAGTTTATAAGTCCCAAATTGACAGTTTATAAACTCCAAAATTGACAGTTTATAAAGTCCCAAATTGACAGTTTATAAAGTCCCAAATTGACAGTTTATAAAGTCCCAAATTGACAGTTTATAAAGTCCCAGATTGACAGTTTATAAAGACCTAAATTAACAGTTTATAAGTCCCAAATTGACTGTTTATAAAGTCCCAAATTGACAGTTTATAAAGTCCCAAATTGACAGTTTATAAACTCCAAAATTGTCAGTTTATAAAGTCCCAAATTGACAGTTTATAAAGTTCAAAATTAACAATTTATAAAGTCCCAAATCGACAGTTTATAAAGTCCCAAATTGACAGTTTATAAAGTCCAAAGTTGACAGTTTACAAAGTCCCAAATTGACAATTTATAAAGTCCAAAATTGACAATTTATAAAGTCCCAAATCGACAGTTTATAAAGTCCCAAATTGACAGTTTATAAAGTCCCAAATTGACAGTTTATAAAGTCCCAAATTGACAGTTTATAAAGTCCCAAATTGACAATTTATAAAATCCCAAATCGACAGTTAATAAAGTCCCAAATGACAGTTTATAAAGTCCCAAATTGACAATTTATTAAGTCCCAAATCGACAATTTATAAAGTCCCAAATTGACAATTTATAAAGTCCCAAATCGACAGTTTATAAAGTCCCAAATTGACAGTTTATAAAGTCTCAAATCGACAGTTTATAAAGTTCCAAATTTACAGTTTATAAAGTTCCAAATTTACAGTTTATAAAGGCCCAAATCGACAGTTTATAAAGTCCCAAATTTACAGTTTATAAAGGCCCAAATCGACAGTTTATAAAGTCCCAAATTGACAATTTATAAAGTCCCAAATTGACAATTTATAAAGTCCCAAATTGACAATTTATAAAGTCCCAAATTGACAATTTATAAAGTCCCAAATCGACAGTTTATAAAGTCCCAAATTGACAGTTTATAAAGTCCCAAATTGACAATTTATAAAGTCCCAAATCGACAGTTTATAAAGTCTCAAATCGACAGTTTATAAAGTTCCAAATTTACAGTTTACAAAGTTCCAAATTTACAGTTTATGAAGTCCCAAATTGACAGTTTATAAAGTTCCAAATTTACAGTTTATAAAGGCCCAAATCGACAGTTTATAAAGTTCCAAATTTACCGTTTATAAAGTTCCAAATTTACAGTTTATAAAGTTCCAAATTTACAGTTTACAAAGTCCCAAATTGACAGTTTATAAAGTTCCAAATTTACTGTTTATAAAGTCCCAAATTGACAGTTTATAAAGTTCCAAATTTACAGTTTACAAAGTTCCAAATTTACAGTTTATAAAGTCCCAAATTGACAGTTTATAAAGTTTCAAATCTACAGTTTATAAAGTCCCAAATCGACAGTTTATAAAGTCCCAAATTTACAGTTTATAAAGTTCCAAATTGACAGTTTATAAAGTCCCAAATTGACAGTTTATAAAGTTTCAAATCTACAGTTTATAAAGTCCCAAATCGACAGTTTATAAAGTCCCAAATTTACAGTTTATAAAGTTCCAAATTGACAGTTTATAAAGTCCCATATCAACAGTTAAAAGATAACCAAATTGACACTACATGAATTCTTAAATACATAGTTTACTAAGTCCAAGATCGACAGTTTAAATAGTCCCCCGCTGACAGGATATAAATTTCACGATTGACAATTTGTTTCATTGAGAAATATAAAGTCCCTGATGGACAATTTGAAAGTGAAAAACTAACATTTAATGTAGTTTAAATGTACAGTTAATAATATAATATTTTTACAGTTAAAGACATTCTACATTGACACATATTAAATACAAAATTGAGTGATAATGAAACCTGAAAGTGACGGTAAATAAAGTCCCAAATTGATTGTTCAAATCCGTCTTTTTATATACTCCCAAATGGACAGCAGGTTGTGCACGCGTGCCTTTCATAACGATGAAAAGAAATACCTTTGGGTTAAGCTTTCTTTTTAACAATCTGATTCGTCAATAATATTTTTCTAACGTTTCTTTATATTAGTTTTTCAATTCTCTTCTGTTCTTTCTATTTTTTTTCTGTAAACGAATGCGTTTTTATTTATATTTTCAGTCTCCTTTCGTTTCACTTTTTTTTTCTCTGCCTCGTCCCTGTTTGAGTTTTTTTTCCAGTCCATCCCTTTCGTTTTTTTCACTCTTCCTTTTACTTTCTTCATGTCTGTCCTCCTTTTCTTCCGCTCTGCCTTCTGTTTGTTTCATGGTGTTGAGCTCAGGGATGTTTTTCATTTTCTTTTCTTCAATCCAACCCTCTTAGCTGTGAACACTCCCTCCACCACACACACACACACACACACACTAATCCTTCTTCTTCTTCTTCTTCTTCTTCTTCTTCTTCTTCTTCTTCTTCTTCTTCTTCTTCTTCTTCTTCTTTTTAATATGCATTTTCATATTCACAATCATCTTCATCTTCATCGTCACATGCCTCTGCATATTCTTCATATTCCTTATAATTGATTTCATCTTCAGATACATCAGCTGCATTTTCACATTCTTCATAATTAATTTCATATACATTTACTTCGTCTGGATGTTTTTCATACTCATTTTCATCTTCATTTTCATTTTCTTATTTGTTTTCGTATTCATGTTCTTGTTCGTCTTTATTTTCATTTTCTTCATCATCATCTTCATATCGTCTTCATATAAATATTTTTCATATTCATTTTCTTCATCTTCATATAAATCTCCATATTGTTCGTCTTCATCTGGATACTCATCTCCTTGCACGGCATGGCGGTGTTTACTCAGCGACAGCCTCTTCTTCGCCAAACTCATAAACCTCTCAAGGTTGATGCCTCCCTCATTGTGCCGCTCCGTCGCCACGTCCGCCTCCATGCTGGTCACCGCTTCAGCAATAGTGTCCTGGCTCTTCCCCGCCAGCTGGCCGGCCAAGGTCAACATATGAGTCAAGAGACTCATCTGTGTCATCGCCAGAGTGTCCAGGTCATCGTCGGTCACTTTAGTTTGCTCCTCTGGATCCTTGTGAGCATTCTCGTTACGAACACCCTTCAGCTGATACAACACCTGCCCCAAGGAGGGTTGCTGCCCCATTTCTACTTGGCTGTGCCACGGCGGGTTGTCTGATGGGATATTACCAGCATGAAAAAGCAGCTTGTACAGGAGAGTAATATCCATTTTTGCTGGATCAGTTCTTTCGAGAATCTTTTTCTTTTCGGTTTTATTAAATTTCTTCAGCAAACCGCTGTTTGTCCCGACAAACTCGTCGATGCTCAGCGAGCCGCCATCGTGGAGCCAGGTGAAGATGCGAGCCATGTAGCGCGCCGGCACCACCATCACCAGGCGAGTGTAGCGGTAGTAGTTGAGGCTTTCTGCTGTGACAGTTACTGGGGCAGCAGCCATGGTGCTCGCATGCAACACTTTCAGGTTTTCCTCCGTGTGCAGTTAAGAAGCCCTTGGATCCTGGTGTAGTGTGTAACCACGGCTGTGCCACAGCCTCTGGCTGAACAACATCAAGGACAGACTGGCAGGGGGCTGCTTGGCTGCTTCTATCATATCGTTTCACTGATAGGCAGCGAGATAATACCAACTGTTTTTTCACTGGTATTGGCAGTGCGTAGTTTA
>NC_066578.1:4191819-4205336 GCF_024679095.1 Eriocheir sinensis | reverse complement strand
CTCACCTGCCTCTCTTTGTATCTGTCCTTAAGTTTATCTTTGAAAATGTCCTTTAGTCTCTCTCTCTCTCTCTCTCTCTCTCTCTCTCTCTCTCTCTCTCTCTCTCTCTCTCTCTCTCTCACACACACACACACACACACACACACACTCAGCTCGTCTCAAATTCAGCGTAGTTGAACCGAATCCTTAAAGATTGTATTCATCATCATCGTTATCATCGTCATCATCATCATCATGATCTTCATCTTCATTTTCATCATCATATTCATTTCCTTCATCATCAGTCTCATTTTCATCTCCAAATTGATCTTCATATTCATCATTGTATTCGTTCTCATTATCATTATCATTTTCATCTGAATATTCGTCTTTATCATCCTTGATCACCTTGAAAGTGCGGCCGTACAGGTGACTCAGCCGAACATAGGTGCCGATGGAGGCGTCCTCAGTCATGATCACAAGCCTCTGGCCGCGTTTACTCGACAGGCACTTCAGACGAGATAGACTCACATACCTCTCAACGATGTCTTCCTCATAATCTCGCTCCGTCGCCACGTCCGTCTTCACTCTGGACACCCATTTACGAATAGTTTGGTTACTCATCCCCGCCCACTGTCCTGCCAAGATTAACAGCTGTGTAAGGAGATATTCCTGGGTCGTCGCGAGAGAGTCCAGGTCATCGTCGCTCACACTAGTCTGCTCTTTAGGATCTTTATGGGAGTTGTCGTTGCGAATTTTCTTCAGTTGAAACAAAACCTGCCCCAAGGATGGCAGCTGCCCCATTAGTATCGGGCTGCCCCACTTCGGGTTGTCTGTTGGGATATCAGTAGCATGCAAAAGCAACTTGTACAGGAGACTGAGGTCCATGTTTTCTGGATCTGTCCCTTCACGAATCTTCTGTCTTTCCGTATGATCAAAGTGCTTCAACAAATCGGGATTATCGTCGAAGAACTCGTAGACTCTTTGCGAATCGCCATCGTGAATCCAGATGAAGGCGCGAGCCATGTAGCGCACCGGCACCACCATCACCAGGCGGCTGTAGCGGTAGTAATTCAGGCTGTCCGTCATGGTGAGCACACGGTTCTTGGCGACACTTTCAGGTTCTACTCCGTGCACAGAGTAACTAGACCTCGTATCCTGGTGTAGTGCGTAACTCCGGCGAGGCTACGGCGCCTAAGAGCACCACCTCATAAGGGACAGACTGGCAAGGAACTGGTTGTCAGCCGAGGCTTCTTCCTTATCGTGTCACTGATAGGCAGCGAGATAGTGGCGATGATTTTTGGAGTTGTGCTTGCCATTATGTAGTATACTCACCTGCTTTCTCTCTCTCTCTCTCTCTCTCTCTCTCTCTCTCTCTCTCTCTCTCTCTCTCTCTCTCTCTCTCTCTCTCTCTCTCTCTCTCTCTCTCTCTCTTTTTTACGCAAATAAAAAAGCATCGGTAAGCATTGAGAGTTTCTAGGAATGATAAGTAGTTCGGGGAAATGTATTATCAAAGTATAACATTATCAGTGGTTGGATAGTGAGTGTGTGTGTGTGTGTGTGTGTGTGTGTGTGTGTGTGTGTGTGTTACGAACTTCAAGGTAGCTGAGTGAATTACGTTGCAAAGTTGAATAGGGCTGAAAGGTTAGCACAACGGGGTCCAGTTGGCTGACGGAAAGGAAGTAGAAAAAGAATTCAGTACAATTATATAAATGTATTAAATATCAATTACATTTAACTATCTCACGTATACATCTAACAATCGTTCAAACACTTACAATTAATAACTGAACCTAAGAACTGGATATCTAACACAGTAATAGTCACACGCTATAGAGCTTTGAGTCTGCTCTACTGTTAGCACTTAAACCTACTTGTAACTCGATTGGCCATTGGTGTTGTGAGGGGCAGGAGAGGTCGGCCGAGACTTCTTTAGCTTTGAGCTTTGACTTCTATTAATAACTGTGGCAAAAACGGTGGGGATGAGGGGAGGCTGGTCCTTCGAAACTGAGAAACTGATTTGATCCAATGACCTCACTCACTGATAGAAGGGGATGTGTGAGGCAGGTCAGGGACAATGTTACGGGTGATAAGACTGTGTGTGTGTGTGTGTGTGTGTGTGTGTGTGTGTGTGTGTGTGTGTGTGTGTGTGTGTTAACTATTAGACTGTAATTAAAGCCTCCAGAAACCTCATGTTAGTCATGTCACGGATGCAGGCTAAATGTGCTCGATTCGATTGTCAGTTTATAAAGTCCCGAATAGAGTTTATAAAGCTCCCAATTAACAGTTTATAAGTCTTTATATGCCAGTTTATAAAGTCTCCATTTTTTTTTTTTTTTTTTTTACGTCGTTGCCTGTTGCGCCGGTAGGCATCTTCCTGGTGGGGCCTGATGGTCGGCCCAAGGCTTCTTCCAGGTGGGGCCTGATGGTCGGCCCAGCCCGTTCTAGCGCAGGCGAGTGTTTATAGTGGCGCCATCTTGCATTGGCTCATGCTGCCCCCCGGAACTCGTTCTTGATTCGCTTGGACGGCTTCCTCTAGAGTCCGGGTTGATGGGTGGTCTTCAGGACAGCATGTGGGTAGTTTTAAGCCACTCGGCGGTGACTGAAAAATCCGAGTGGTAGCGTGGGGATTCGAACCCGCGTCGTGCATCACGCGGTGAATGTGGGCCCAGTACGCTACCAGTTCGGCCACCGCCTTCACAATTTATAAAGTTCCCAACTGATAATTTATAAAGTAACCAATCTACAGATTCTAAAGTTCCCATTAACAGTTCATAAAGTCCCAACATAGAGAATTTATAATGTTCTGACTTCAGTATATAAAGCGTCCAATTGACAGTTTATGAAGTCTCAAATTGACATTATAAAGTACGAAATTGACTTTATAAATTTTCAATCCTACACTGAATAAATGTATAATTTTAAACTTTATAAAATCACAATCTGACATTTTTGAAAGTCTCAAATTGACTTTGTAAAGGCCTCAGTTGGCAATTTATGAAGTCATAAATTTACGATAAATAAAATCCCAAATTAAAAGTTTATAAGTTGTAATTTTACTCTATTAAATATGAACTTGACATTTTATAAAGTCACTGATTAACAATTTATAAAGTCTGATATTGACAATTAAAGCTACAAATTGACAGTGTCTGAAGTCCAAGATTGAGAAGTTATAAAGTTGACATTAAAATTATTGACGGATCATAAAGTTCTCAGTGTAAAGTTTACAAAGTACCACATGGACAGCTTATTAAGGTGGAAAGTTTAGCTTGACATTATGTATTCCCAGCTCGACAATTAAAACTTCCTGATTGATAATAATTTGTGAGATCCTAAATAGGCCGTTCATAGTTTAGATTGTCATTTTGAAAAGTCACAAATTGATATTTTAGAAAATTCTATGTTTCCGGTTCATTAACTTCCAAATTCCAAAGTTGGGTGTTTTTGAAGTCTTAAAATGACAGTTAATGAAGCTCCACATTGACCGGGGGCTTCGTGTTGCAGTGGTTAGCACACTCGGCTCACAACCGAGAGAGCCCGTGTTCGATTCCCAGGCGGAGTGGAAAAATTTGGGCGGCTTTTCCGACACCCTACGCCCCTGTCCACCCAGCAGTGAATGGGTACCAGGTATTAATCGGGGGTTGTGTCCCGTCTCCTATGATCTGTTCCCTTCTCCTATAATTCCTTCCCCTTCTGTCTCTCTCCGGCATATGACCACAGATGTTGCGCCGACTAAACGAAACTTTCCAACTTTTTTCACATTGACCCCCAAAATCCTAATTTGACAATTTACCAAGTCCAACATTGACAGTTCATATTGAATGTTCATATATTCTTAAACTGACAGTAAGTTGTACACATCTGTTTCGTAATTAAGAAGTGAAATATCTTGCGGCAAAGTCTTCTCTAACCTTACGTTTAGTTCAATAGTATTACTTAACGTTTCTTTATATTTGGACAATCTTTGGTTTTTCAATTCCCTTTTATTTTGTTTCTCTCTATTGTTTGTATATGTGAATGCTTTTTTTTTTTATATTTATTTTCAATCGCCTTTCGTTTCACTGTTATAATGTCAAGTATATTTTTTTTCGCCTCAGGACATTTCGTTTCTCTGATTTCTTTCGTCCTCGATTGATTGATTTTCGTTTTCATGCCTTTCGTGTTTTCACCCTTCCTTTTACTATTTCATGCCCGTCTTCTATTTTCTTTCTGCCTTTTCTACGTTCCTTGGTATTGGGCTCGGGAACTTTTTCATTTAGTATTCTGCATTGCCTCTTAACTGTAAACTCCACCCAGCACATTCTCTTTGTCTCCCTGTTTCACACACACACACGCACACACACACACGCACACACACGCACACACCGTTAGCTCGTCTCTTATTACCGTAGTTATACCGTATCCTCTAAATTTGTCTCATAATCGCACATGTATTGTTGATCTTCGCCGATTCCTCCTTCCAGCAGACTTATTTTATCGTCTCTCACTCCTGGTACTCCTTCGTGTGTTACAGTTCTCATTTTTATCCTTTCCCTGCCCTCTCTTTTCTTATTTATTATAGTTTCCAGTCTTTTTTATCCTCCTTCATTCTCTTCTTCTTTTTCTTCTTCTTCTTCTTCTTCTTTTTTTCTTTTCTTTATCATTTTTTCTTTCTTTCTTCTTTTTTTCTTTCCTTCTTTGTTTCTTTCTTTCTGTCTTTTTCTTTCTTTCTTTCTTTTTCTTCTTCTTCTTCTTAATATACATTTTCATATTCATGATCATCTTCATATACATCTTCAAACACTTGTTCTTCATAGTCATCTTCTTCATGATAATTTTCATCTTCAAGTACATGTTCTTCAGTCATCTTCTTCATGATGATTTTCATTTTCAAGTAAATGTTCTTCACAGTCATCTTCTTCATGATAATTTTCATCTTCAAGTACATGTGCTTCACAGTCATCTTCTTCATGATGATTTTCATCTTCAAGTAAATGTTCTTCACAGTCATCTTCTTCATGATAAATTTCATCTTCAAGTAAATGTGCTTCGTAGTCATCTTCTTCATGATTAATTTCATCTTCAAGTAAGTGTGCTTCATAGTCATCTTCTTCATGATTAATTTCATCTTCATATTCCTCATAGTCATTTTCATCTTCATCTTCATCCTGAAATATATCATCATATAAATAGTCTTCATATTCCCTTTCGTCATCTTCATCTTCATATAAATCTCCATATTGTTCGTCTTCATCTGGATACTCATCTTCTGGCACGGCATGGCGGTGTTTACTCAGCGACAGCTTCTGCAGCGCCAGACTCATAAACCTCTCAAGGTTGATGCCTCCCTCATTGTGCCGATCCGTCGCCACGTCCGCCTCCATGCTGGTCACCGCTTCAGCAATAGTGTCCTGGCTCTTCCCCGCCAGCTGGCCGGCCAAGGTCAACATCTGAGTCAGAAGATGTTTCTGAGTCATCGCCAGAGTGTCCAGGTCATCGTTGGTCACTTTAGTCTGCTGCTCAGGATCCTTGTGAGCATTCTCGTTACGAACACCCTTTACCTGATACAACACTTGCCCCAAGGAGGGTTGCTGCCCCGTTTCTACAGGGCTGTGCCACGGTGGGTTGGCTGATGGAATATTGCCGGCATGAAGGAGCAACTTGTACAGGAGGGTAATGTCCATTTTTGCTGGATCAGCTCCTTCGAGAATCTTTTTCTTTTCGTGTTTATTTAAAAACTTCAACAGACTGCTGTTTGCCTTGAAGAACTCGTCGAGGCTCTGCGAACTTCCGTCGCGGAGCCATGCAAAGATGCGAGCCATGTAGCGCGCCGGAACCACCATCACCAGGCGGCTGTAGCGGTAGTAGTTCAGGCTTTCTGCATCGATATTCACTTGGGCAGCAGCCATGGTGCACACGCGGTTTAGGCGACACTTTTTGGTTCTGCTGCTTGCACTCTGTAGCAACACTCTGGTGTAGTGTGTGACCCGAGCTGTGCCACAGCCTCCGGCAACACATCAAGGACAGACTGGCAGGTGACAGTTTGGTTGTCGAGGCTTCTATCATATCATGTCACTGCGAGATAAGAACATAAGAATATAAGAACGTAAGGAGTCTGCCAGAGGCCGGCTGGCCTATACAAGGCAGCTCCTGTAATCCGAACCCCACCTTACCACACTATCCATGACTTATGCAACCTCTTCTTGAATGTACTTATGGTATTGGCATCCACAACATGGCTGCCAAGCCTCTTCCATTGATCCAACACTATTGGTAATCCAATTCTTGTCTATGTCTTTGCTGAATCTGAATTTATCTAACTTAAAACCATTTCTACGTGTCCTACCTGGCTCTTTTACTGCCAGAACCCTAGTGACATCCCCTTTATCAAACCCCTTCATCCATTTATAGACCTCGATTAGGTCTCCTCGCAACCTTCGCCTTTCTAGAGAGTGTAGATTTAAATGCTTGAGTCTATCCTCATATGGCAAGTTTCTCACCCCCTGAATCATTTTTGTCATCCTTCTCCGTTCAGATTCTAACATCTTGATATCCTTTCTATAATAGGGTGACCAGAACTGGACCGCGTAACCTAGGTGAGGTCTAACTAAAGCTAAGTAAAGTTTGAGGATGACCTCAGCGCTCCTATTGCTTACGCTCCTTGAGATGAAACCCAGTACCCTGTTTGCACGATTCTTAGCCTGAATGCCCTTGGACGGAGGTCAGTGCTCATTAAGACTCCTAAGTGCCTCTCACACCCAGACCTGTTTAGAGGAGTGCCATTTAAGGAGTAATTGTGAGAGGGACTATTCCTACCAACACTCAGAATACTACACTTTGCGACATTGAATTCCATCTGCCACTTCCCCGCCCAGTGACGAAGTCTGTAAAGCTCATCCTGGAGAACGCTAGCGTCCTGGTCTGATTGGATTACTCTACCAATCTTTGTATCATCTGCGAACTTACTGATATCACTACTAATTCCTGTGTCCAAGTCATTGATGTAAATGATAAAAAGCAGCGGACCCAGCACTGACCCTTGTGGGACTCCACTCGTAACACTGCCCCATTCAGATTTTTTACCATTGATCTGCACTCTCTGCTTCCTTCCACTAAGCCTGGCCCTGATCCAGTTCAAGACTTTCCCATCTACACCGTGAGCCTGTAATTTTAGTAATAACCGGTGAAGAGGGACTTTGTCGAACGCTTTACTGAAATTTAGATATAGTATGTCATAGCTTTCATCTCTGTCAACCGCCTCGATTACTTTACCTACCTTTCGTGAACCCATGCTGTGAGTCATGAATTAAACTATGCTTCTCTAGATGGTCCCGAATGCTCCTGGTTATAATTGACTCCAACATCTTGCCTACAACTGATGTTAAGCTAATTGGGTGATAATTTGAGGTGACTGTCTTGCTTTCCTTTTTGAAAATTGGTGTCACATCAGCTATTTTCCAGTGGCTGGGCACGTATCCAGAATTTACCGACATCCTAAAGACATCGGTAAGTGGGCCACTGAGACCCTCCTTGCATTCTTTCAGGACACGCGGGAAGATTTCGTCTGGGCCTGGAGATTTGTTTTTCTTTAACCTACCAATCTCATCCTGGACCACCTGCCTGGTAATGGTCACATCTCTCAACTTGTCGTTATCTTCTCCCTCATATACCTGAAGTGTCTCCGGAATGGTTGTTAGATTTTCCTGCGTGAAACCCGAGAAGAAATAGGCTAGTAGTTCAACATTTAACTCATATCTTCCCTATCCTCGACGAGCTCTCCTGTGTTTGTTTTCAACGGTCCAATTCTCTCCCTTGTTTTCGTTCTGTATAATTCAAAGAAGTCCTTGGGATCGTTCTTGGCCTCGTTGGCTACGCTAATCTCGTAATTCCTTTTTGCTAGGCGAGTGTTCTTCACCGATCTGGCTAGTTCAGCATACCGACCCCTGAGGTGGGTTTCCCCGTTCTTTATTTTTCCTATAAACTCCTTTCTTTAAGCCAATCTCATGCTTGAATCTGCGGGTCATCCATTTAGGGTCGTTATTTCCCTTTCTACGTGCTTGGTAATGGATATACTGTCTCTGACCCTCTGCTATTACTCTAATTAAGTTATTGTAGGTCAGCTCTACATGGCTCCCCTGTCCTCCAGCCTGGGCCCATACTTAAAAACTAACACTTCGTCTCAGGCTCATCTTAAGAGCCCAAACCGGGTCTGTGGAGTCCTATATCCTGGGTGTTAATCTGAGACGCAGCGCGAGTAGCTAAAGATGGTCCGGGGCAGGCATAAATCCTGGGTCTTCGTCTGAGGCATCGACCTTCAAATGTAAACATTGCCGGGTGTTGCCAGAGCGTGCCTCATCAAATCGTTTTACATTCAAACGCTCACTATAGTCTTACAAAACCCTATTATAACGGATATGATGTACTTCTATTCAATACATTCATCATTTGAAGGTATTCTTACCTTTTTATTGAGATAAGTGATCTCGCCGTTGTTGGCAACTTTACATTCCCCACTACCCGTGGCGGCTGGAGCCCCACCTAGGGTGCACACTCACCTCTGAGACGAGACATAAGTCAAACGCCTAATTTCTTTATATGCATGGGCCCAGGCTCCCGCCCTGAGTTCTGGCCCTCATCAAGCCCTAAAGTTTCCCAGTTTACCTCTTCAAGGTGTCTTCTAAGCCCCTCGTAATCGGCTCTCCTAAAGTTTGGCACCGACACAGTGCTGAGCTCCTCGGTCTCCACCCAGTCTGAGTTAAACCTAATTTCCTTGTGATCACTACCACTTAGCTCACCTCCAACGTCTAGCTCATTGATCATATTCTCGTTATTAGTTAGGACGAAGTCCAAAATGTTGTTACCTCTGGTGGGCTCAGTTACTGCCTGCTTGAGAAAATTATTCTGTATTACTTTCAGAAAATCCTCAGACTCTAGATCTTCCAGTCTATATTCCGATAGTTGAAATCCCCCATTATGCAGACTTTTTAGTTCCTGCCTGCCCTGCCAACCTCTTGTAGTAATATGTCTTGTGTCCTGCCTGCCTAGGTTGGGTGGCCTGTATAGAACCCCGGGAGTTAGAGTTTGTCTTTCCCTCTGTGGACGTCCACCCAAACTGACTCGGAGTCGCCGTTTGTTTGAACAGAATTGTTAGCAGTACATTTAAGTGTGTCTTTAACATATAGAGCCACCCCCCCTCCCCTTCTTCTTTTTCTGTCCTTGTTAAACATCTGCCAACCATCTATTTCCAATTCCGATATGAAGTTTTTGTTTGCAGTATCCAACCATGTTTCCTTGATTGCTATGATGTCGAATTTCTCGACACATGCTTTCCCCCTCAGTAGATCTATCTTGTTCCGTGTCTCCCAACGCGGCAGTTCTTGACGCTGCTCCTTCCACTCTCGGGCAAAGGGACGCCGCCGAACACCACGGAGCACTGCACTGGGCCACTGACATTGCACTCGTAAGTCGTAACTGAGCCACTGAGTGGCACTGACATTGCACTCGTAACTGAGTCACTGACATTGCACACGTCACTTAGTCAATAACACTGCACTGCGGCGAGTTTACACTCCAGGGCTAGCGGGTCCCTGGCGCCTGTCTTCTCCGCTCCTTAGTCCTCAAATAACCAAACACTGCGCCATGTGAGTTCGTTACCGAATCTGTGTAAGTCTGTGTCCTTATAGGTAAGCAGGGAAGGACAAACAACTTAGTAGTATAAGTAGGTTCTGATTTCTAGAGGACAGTACAGCGTAGCGGAGAAGCGTGCGGATACAAAGAGGCCAGGGTGGAGACTGCAGACTGAGGCGTGGGGCCAGCGTTGCCAGGGCCCGGATCCACAAACATATTAACTACACACTAACATAACTACGCACTATTGATTTAGCGACAGACGTTAACCTTCAGATTCACGAAGCAAACCTTACATTGTAGTTAGAGTTCAGTAATGCATTATGTGAAAACAAAGGAGCTGTTGATTCTTATTTTGATATAAATATGAAGTAACAACCCCCCCCCCCCCACACACACGTTTAGCTCGTCTCAAATTCCCCATAGATGAGCCGTATCCTTAGTACTGTATTCTTCATTTTCATCATCACCATCATCATCATCACCTTCCTCTTCGTCTTCATACTCATCTTCTTATCCATCAGATTCATCTCCATCTCCATCTTCTCCGTCTTCATCGTCATATTCATTCAATTCATCTTCATATTCATCTTCATATTCATCCGATCCATCTTCATATTCATCCGGTTCATCTTCATCTTCATCTTCATATTCATTCAATTCATCTTCATATTCATCTTCATATTCATCCGATTCATCTTCATACTCATCCGGTTCATCTTCATCTTCATCTTCATATTCATTCAATTCATCTTCATATTCATCTTCATATTCATCCGATTCATCTTCATACTCATCCGGTTCATCTTCATCTTCATCTTCATATTCATTCAATTCATCTTCATCTTCATCTTCATATTCATCCGATTCATCTTCATACTCATCTTCGTAATCATCATCATCATCATCATCATCTGTATATTCATCTTCAACTTCATCTTCACCATCTTCATCTTCATCTGTATATTCGTCGTCATCTTCTTTAACCCTTTCAGCGCGATAGGCACGGGCGGGGTGCCGGGGCGTGGCGTGCCTGAGGTGGTACCGGCGCCTCCTTCGTGCCAGGCCAGACATTTAATCTTTTAGCGCTTGAAATAAAAACACCAGACGTCTTAGGAGGACGATGGGTCATCAGATGAACAAAACTAATTTTTATAACCAATTGCCTATTATAATGAATACCACAATTCGCGCGTAAATATGTATATGTGAAATAAAAATAATGTATGATGTGTACGATAATTTATACGCGGGGATTATCTGGTGATATTTGGCAACCCATGGCGCCAACTCTCCCGCCGCCCTCGGCGCCCCGTGTGACGTCACGGCGGTCAGTTGCTCACGTCATGTCGGGGGGACTGCCTACCCACGATTCCTCAAGCGATGACAGCGACGCTTCGTCGTCCTGGGCTTCTTCATCCATGTATACCAGTAGTGACAATGATTCGGATGATTCCGATGACTCTGATTATAGCCAAGGTATATATGAAGATGAAGGTAGGTAGTTTTACAGACACACATAGCGTACACGTAGTTTATACATGACAGTTACGAATAAAAATACTCGGCTACATTGCGTATATACCTACACTAGAGATGCCATCTATGTTTATGCACAGCTCTGATGAGCAGGATATTGACAGCTGCTCAGATGATTACAGAGGCAAGCGTCAAGAAGGGGACAATGCGTATGAAGTCATATAAATATATATTCCCAATAGTTTTCTTCGTGTCTAGTCTAATACGTTCTTCGCAATCCTTTCTGTCTAGATGGTAGTGGCAGCAAGTTTTTATTATTATTGTTATTATTATTATTATTATTATTATTACATTCATCCGGTTCATCTTCATCTTCATCTTCATATTCATTCAATTCATCTTCATATTCATCTTCATATTCATCCGATTCATCTTCATACTCATCCGGTTCATCTTCATCTTCATCTTCATATTCATTCAATTCATCTTCATCTTCATCTTCATATTCATCCGATTCATCTTCATACTCATCTTCGTAATCATCATCATCATCATCATCATCTGTATATTCATCTTCAACTTCATCTTCACCATCTTCATCTTCATCTGTATATTCGTCGTCATCTTCTTTAACCCTTTCAGCGCGATAGGCACGGGCGGGGTGCCGGGCGTGGCGTGCCTGAGGTGGTACCGGCGCCTCCTTCGTGCCAGGCCAGACATTTAATCTTTAGCGCTTGAAATAAAAACACCAGACGTCTTAGGAGGACGATGGGTCATCAGATGAACAAAACTAATTTTTATAACCAATTGCCTATTATAATGAATACCACAATTCGCGCGTAAATATGTATATGTGAAATAAAAATAATGTATGATGTGTACGATAATTTATACGCGGGATTATCTGGTGATATTTGGCAACCCATGGCGCCAACTCTCCGCCGCCCTCGGCGCCCCGTGTGACGTCACGGCGGTCAGTTGCTCACGTCATGTCGGGGGGACTGCCTACCCACGATTCCTCAAGCGATGACAGCGACGCTTCGTCGTCCTGGGCTTCTTCATCCATGTATACCAGTAGTGACAATGATTCGGATGATTCCGATGACTCTGATTATAGCCAAGGTATATATGAAGATGAAGGTAGGTAGTTTTACAGACACACATAGCGTACACGTAGTTTATACATGACAGTTACGAATAAAAATACTCGGCTACATTGCGTATATACCTACACTAGAGATGCCATCTATGTTTATGCACAGCTCTGATGAGCAGGATCTTGACAGCTGCTCAGATGATTACAGAGGCAAGCGTCAAGAAGGGGCCAATGCGTAGGAAGTCATATAAATATATATTCAATAGTTTTCTTCGTGTCTAGTCTAATACGTTCTTCGCAATCCTTTCTGTCTAGATGGTAGTGGCAGCAAGTTTTTATTATTATTGTTATTATTATTATTATTATTATTATTATTATTATTATTATTATATATTAGTGAGAGTCAGAGGCCTAATGGACATGCAAGTGGACAGGCAGAGTGCAGCGACATGCATGCAGGCACTGGCGCAAATCATAGGCCTAGAGGACATGTCAGTGGACAGACAGAGTGCAGCGAGATGCAGGCAGGTACTGGCAGAAGTCATAGACCTAGTGGACAGGCAGAGTGCAGCGAGGTGCTGGCAGGCCCTGGCAGGAGTAATAGGCCCAGTGGACACGGCAGTGAGGAGCGCGTAATGAACAACAGACTACTATGTGTTTCAGGCACTATGAAACACAGTTTTTCGAATATAACATTTTAACAAAGCGTCGGAAAAGGATGGTATTTTGAAAGACGATGATTAAGACCCCAACCTAATTGGCAAAAATAGGCTTAGGTGCCAAATGTGAATGATTACGGCACTTGTAAGAGTAACTTCAAGGTAAACTTCACTAAAATATACAGGCACGGGTAGCGAGGCTACGTGCCGTCATCATGTACGCACCGCCTCTCGTTGAAGGCGTGACGTCAATGTGACGTTTTACTATGAAGTAGCAGTAATCACTGACTCAACTGGTAGTTCTCTCTGTCCTCTCTCTCTCTCTCTCTCTCTCTCTCTCTCTCTACTCAACAAGAGTAGAAATGCAATGTTTTGGAGCCTTCTGATTAATGTAAAATCACTTAGGTTTAAGAATCTATGTAAATCTCTCTCTCTCTCTCTCTTTCTCTCTCTCACACACACACACACACACACACACACACACATACACTAGTTCAGTCCTATACATAGGGATGATGCTCATTTGAAATTATTATATATTTGCGAAAAAGTTTTACTCGCAGTTAATTACTTATCCTTTGCATGGAAAATACGGTCTTTGGTACAACATGCTGTAAGTATATAACATAGTGCAGTGGCTGAACTATTTTTACTGTGTGTGTATGTGTGTGTGAGAGAGAATTGCCGGTTGAGAT
>NC_066578.1:4164319-4186819 GCF_024679095.1 Eriocheir sinensis | reverse complement strand
TCTAATCATGTCATTGATAGGCAGCGACATCATAGTTTGTTTACCTGCCTATCTCTACGTATCTGTTCCATTGTTTATTTACCTGTCTTCCCTCTACTCTCTCTCTCTCTCTCTCTTTTACGCAAATAAAAAAGCATCGGTAAGCATTGAGAGTTTCTAGGAATGATAAGTAGTTCGGGGAAATGTATTATCAAAGTATAACATTATCAGTGGTTGGATAGTGAGTGTGTGTGTGTGTGTGTGTGTGTGTGTGTGTGTGTGTGTGTGTGTGTGTGTGTGTGTGTGTTACGAACTTCAAGGTAGCTGAGTGAATTACGTTGCAAAGTTGAATAGGGCTGAAAGGTTAGCACAACGGGGTCCAGTTGGCTGACGGAAAGGAAGTAGAAAAAGAATTCAGTACAATTATATAAATGTATTAAATATCAATTACATTTAACTATCTCACGTATACATCTAACAATCGTTCAAACACTTACAATTAATAACTGAACCTAAGAACTGGATATCTAACACAGTAATAGTCACACGCTATAGAGCTTTGAGTCTGCTCTACTGTTAGCACTTAAACCTACTTGTAACTCGATTGGCCATTGGTGTTGTGAGGGGCAGGAGAGGTCGGCCGAGACTTCTTTAGCTTTGAGCTTTGACTTCTGTTAATAACTGTGGCAAAAACGGTGGGGATGAGGGGAGGCTGGTCCTTCGAAACTGAGAAACTGATTTGATCCAATGACCTCACTCACTGATAGAAGGGGATGGGTGAGGCAGGTCAGGGACAATGTTACGGGTGATAAGACTGTGTGTGTGTGTGTGTGTGTGTGTGTGTGTGTGTGTGTGTGTGTGTGTGTGTGTGTGTGTGTGTGTGTGTGTGTGTGTGTGTGTGTGTGTGTGTGTGTAATTAAAGCCTCCAGAAACCTCATGTTAGTCATGTCACGGATGCAAGCTAAATGTGCTCGATTCGATTGTCAGTTTATAAAGTCCCGAATAGAGTTTATAAAGCTCCCAATTAACAGTTTATAAGTCCTTATATACCAGTTTATAAAGTCTCCAGCTACAGTTTATAAAGTTCCCAACTGATAATTTATAAAGTAACCTATCTACAGATTCTAAAGTTCCCATTAACAGTTCATAAAGTCCCAACATAGACAATTTATAATGTTCTGACTTCGGTATATAAAGCGTCCAACTGACAGTTTATGAAGTCTCAAATTGACATTATAAAGTACGAAATTGACTTTATAAATTTTCAATCCTACACTGAATAAATTTTTTTTTTTTTTTTTTACCGCAAAGGAGACAGCTCAAGGGCACAAAAAAGTAAACATTAATAAAAAAAAAAAGCCCGCTACTCGCTGCTCCTAAAAAGAATCCAAAGAGGTGGCCGAAAGATAAGTCAGTTTCGGGAGGAGAGGTGTCCTGATACCCTCCTCTTGAAAGAGTTCAAGTCGTAGGCAGGAGGAAATACAGATGAAGGAAGATTGTTCCAGAGTTTACCAGCGTGAGGGATGAAAGAGTGAAGATGCTGGTTAACTCTTGCATAAGGGGTTTGGACAGTATAGGGATGAGCATGAGTAGAAAGTCGGAGGGGGGGAGGCATGCAGTTAGCAAGTTCAGAAGAGCAGTCAGCGTGGAAATATCGATAGAAGATAGAAAGAGAGGCAACATTGCGGCGGAATTTAAGAGGTAGAAGACTATCAGTATGAGGAGGAGAGCTGATGAGACGAAGAGCCTTTGCCTCCACTCTGTCCAGAAGAGCTGTGTGGGTGGAGCCCCCCCACACATGAGATGCATACTCCATACGAGGGCGGACAAGGCCCCTGTATATGGACAGCAACTGTGCAGGGGAGAAGAACTGGCGGAGACAGTACAGAACGCCCAGCCTCGAGGAAGCTGATTTAGTAAGAGATGAGATATGAAGTTTCCAGTTGAGATTTTGAGTTAAGGATAGACCGAGGATGTTTAGTGTTGAGGAAGGTGATAGCTGGGTGTTGTCAAAGAATAGGGGATAGTTGTTTGGAAGATTGTGTCGAGTGGATAGGTGGAGAAACTGTGTTTTTGAGGCGTTGAAGGACACCAGGTTCTTCTTGCCCCAATCGGAAATAATAGTAAGGTCTGAGGCTAAGCGTTCTGCAGCCTCCAGCCTTGAGTCGTTAAGTTCCTGAATGGTTTGTCTTCTATTAAAATAATTTGAATAATGCAGAGTGGAATCATCGTCGTAGGAATGGATAGGACAGTTCGTTTTTGAAATAAGATCATCAATGAACAACAGAAAAAGAGTGGGAGATAGGACAGAACCCTGTGGGACACCACTGTTAATAGATTTAGGGGAAGAACAGTGACCGTCTACCACGGCAGAAATAGAACGGTCAGAAAGGAAACTGGAGATAAAGGTACAGAGAGAAGGATAGAAACCGTAGGAGGGTAGTTTAGAAAGCAAAGATTTGTGCCAGACCCTATCAAAAGCTTTTGATATGTCCAGCGCAATAGCAAAAGTTTCACCGAAACGGCTAAGAGAGGATGACCAAGAGTCAGTTAAGATAATTTTATATAATTTTAAACTTTATAAAATCACAATCTGACATTTTTGAAAGTCTCAAATTGACTTTGTAAAGGCCTCAGTTGGCAATTTATGAAGTCATAAATTTGCGATAAATAAAATCCCAAATTAAAAGTTTATAAGTTGTAATTTTACACTATTAAATATGAACTTGACATTTTATAAAGTTACTGATTAACAGTTTATAAACTCTGATGTTGACACTTAAAGCTACAAATTGACAGTGTCTGAAGTCCAAGATTGAGAAGTTATAAAGTTGACATTAAAATTATTGACGGATCATAAAGTTCTCAGTGTAAAGTTTACAAAGTACCATATGGACAGCTTATTAAGGTGGAAAGTTTAGCTTGACATTATGTATTCCCAGCTCGACAATTAAAACTTCCTGATTGATAATAATTTGTGAGATCCTAAATAGGCCGTTCATAGTTTAGATTGTCATTTTGAAAAGTCACAATTTTTTTTATCCTCCTTCATAATCTTCTTCTTCTTCTTCTTCTTTTTTCTTTCTTTTTTTCTTTCTTTCTTTTTTTCTTTCTTTCTTTTTCTTTCTTTTTCTTTCTTTTTCTTCCCTTTTCTTTTTTTTTCTTTTTTCTTCTTCTTCTTCTTCTTAATATACATTTTCATATTCATGATCATCTTTATATATATCCTCAAACACTTGTTCTTCACAGTCATCATCTTCATGATAATTTTCATCTTCAAGTACATGTTCTTCACAGTCATCTTCTTCATGATTAATTTCATCTTCAAGTACATGTTCTTCACAGTCATCATCTTCATGATAATTTTCATCTTCAAGTAAATGTTCTTCACAGTCATCATCTTCATGATTAATTTCATCTTCAAGTAAATGTTCTTCACAGTCATCATCTTCATGATTAATTTCATCTTCAAGTACATGTTCTTCACAGTCATCTTCTTCATGATAAATTTCATCTTCAATTAAATGTTCTTCACAGTCATCTTCTTCATGATCAATTTCATCTTCAAGTAAATGTTCTTCACAGTCATCTTCTTCACGATTAATTTCATCTTCAAGTAAATGTGCTTCAGAGTCATCGTCTTCATGATCAATTTCATCTTCATATTCCTCATAGTCATTTTCATCTTCATCTTCATGCTGAAATATATCGTCATATAAATAGTCTTCATATTCCCTTTCGTCATCTTCATCTTCATATAAATCTCCATATTGTTCGTCTTCATCTGGATACTCATCTTCTGGCACGGCATGGCGGTGTTTACTCAGCGACAGCTTCTGCAGCGCCAGACTCATGAACCTTTCAAGGTTGATGCCTCCCTCATTGTGCCGATCCGTCGCCACGTCCGCCTCCATGCTGGTCACCGCTTCAGCAATAGTGTCCTGGCTCTTCCCCGCCCGCTGGCCGGCCAAGGTCAACATCTGAGTCAGGAGATGTTTCTGAGTCATCGCCAGAGTGTCCAGGTCATCGTTGGTCACTTTAGTCTGCTGCTCAGGATCCTTGTGAGCATTCTCGTTACGAACACCCTTTACCTGATACAACACCTGCCCCAAGGAGGGTTGCTGCCCCGTTTCTACAGGGCTGTGCCACGACGGGTTGGTTGATGGAATATTGCCGGCATGAAGGAGCAACTTGTACAGGAGGGTAATGTCCATTTTTGCTGGATCAGTTCCTTCGAGAATCTTTTTCTTTTCGTGTTTATTTAAAAACTTCAACAGACTGCTGTTTGCCTTGAAGAACTCGTCGAGGCTCTGCGAACTTCCGTCGCGGAGCCATGCAAAGATGCGAGCCATGTAGCGCGCCGGAACCACCATCACCAGGCGGCTGTAGCGGTAGTAGTTCAGGCTTCCTGCATCGATATTCACTTGGGCAGCAGCCATGGTGCACACGCGGTTTAGGCGACACTTTTAGGTTCTGCTGCTTGCACTCTGTAGCAACACTCTGGTGTAGAGTGTGACCCGAGCTGTGCCACAGCCTCCGGCAACACATCAGGGACAGACTGGCAGGTGACAGCTTGGTCGTCGAGGCTTCTATCATATCCTGTCACTGATAGGCAGCGATATAATGGCTCCGCGTTCTCTCTCTCTCTCTCTCTCTCTCTCTCTCTCTCTCTCTCTCTCTCTCTCTCTCTCTCTCTCTCTCTCTCTCTCTCTCCAGTGGTTGGATAGTGAGTGTGTGTGTGTGTGTGTGTGTGTGTGTGTGTGTGTGTGTGTTACGAACTTCAAGGTAGCTGAGTGAATTACGTTGCAAAGTTGAATAGGGCTGACAGGTTAGCACAACGGAGTCCAGTTGGCTGACGGAAAGGAAGTAGAAAAATAATTCAGTACAATTATATAAATGTATTAAATATCAATTACATTTAACTATCTCACGTATACATCTAACAATCGTTCAAACACTTACAATTAATAACTGAACCTAAGAACTGGATATCTAACACAGTAAATGTCACACGCTATAGAGCTTTGAGTCTGCTCTACTGTTAGCACTTAAACCTACTTGTAACTCGATTGGCCATTGGTGTTGTGAGGGGCAGGAGAGGTCGGCCGAGACTTCTTTAGCTTTGAGCTTTGACTTCTGTTAATAACTGTGGCAAAAACGGTGGGGATGAGGGGAGGCTGGTCCTTCGAAACTGAGAAACTGATTTGATCCAATGACCTCACTCACTGATAGAAGGGGATGTGTGAGGCAGGTCAGGGACAATGTTACGGGTGATAAGACTGTGTGTGTGTGTGTGTGTGTGTGTGTGTGTGTGTGTGTGTGTGTGTGTGTGTGTGTGTGTGTTAACTATTAGACTGTAATTAAAGCCTCCAGAAACCTCATGTTAGTCATGTCACGGATGCAGGCTAAATGTGCTCGATTCGATTGTCAGTTTATAAAGTCCCGAATAGAGTTTATAAAGCTCCCAATTAACAGTTTATAAGTCTTTATATGCCAGTTTATAAAGTCTCCATTTTTTTTTTTTTTTTTTTTACGTCGTTGCCTGTTGCGCCGGTAGGCATCTTCCTGGTGGGGCCTGATGGTCGGCCCAAGGCTTCTTCCAGGTGGGGCCTGATGGTCGGCCCAGCCCGTTCTAGCGCAGGCGAGTGTTTATAGTGGCGCCATCTTGCATTGGCTCATGCTGCCCCCCGGAACTCGTTCTTGATTCGCTTGGACGGCTTCCTCTAGAGTCCGGGTTGATGGGTGGTCTTCAGGACAGCATGTGGGTAGTTTTAAGCCACTCGGCGGTGACTGAAAAATCCGAGTGGTAGCGTGGGGATTCGAACCCGCGTCGTCCATCACGCGGTGAATGTGGGCCCAGTACGCTACCAGTTCGGCCACCGCCTTCACAATTTATAAAGTTCCCAACTGATAATTTATAAAGTAACCAATCTACAGATTCTAAAGTTCCCATTAACAGTTCATAAAGTCCCAACATAGAGAATTTATAATGTTCTGACTTCAGTATATAAAGCGTCCAATTGACAGTTTATGAAGTCTCAAATTGACATTATAAAGTACGAAATTGACTTTATAAATTTTCAATCCTACACTGAATAAATGTATAATTTTAAACTTTATAAAATCACAATCTGACATTTTTGAAAGTCTCAAATTGACTTTGTAAAGGCCTCAGTTGGCAATTTATGAAGTCATAAATTTACGATAAATAAAATCCCAAATTAAAAGTTTATAAGTTGTAATTTTACTCTATTAAATATGAACTTGACATTTTATAAAGTCACTGATTAACAATTTATAAAGTCTGATATTGACAATTAAAGCTACAAATTGACAGTGTCTGAAGTCCAAGATTGAGAAGTTATAAAGTTGACATTAAAATTATTGACAGATCATAAAGTTCTCAGTGTAAAGTTTACAAAGTACCACATGGACAGCTTATTAAGGTGGAAAGTTTAGCTTGACATTATGTATTCCCAGCTCGACAATTAAAACTTCCTGATTGATAATAATTTGTGAGATCCTAAATAGGCCGTTCATAGTTTAGATTGTCATTTTGAAAAGTCACAAATTGACATTTTAGAAAATTCTATGTTTCCGGTTCATTAACTTCCAAATTCCAAAGTTGGGTGTTTTTGAAGTCTTAAAATGACAGTTAATGAAGCTCCACATTGACCGGGGGCTTCGTGTTGCAGTGGTTAGCACACTCGGCTCACAACCGAGAGAGCCCGTGTTCGATTCCCAGGCGGAGTGGAAAAATTTGGGCGGCTATTCCGACACCCTACGCCCCTGTCCACCCAGCAGTGAATGGGTACCAGGTATTAATCGGGGGTTGTGTCCCGTCTCCTGGGATCTGTTCCCTTCTCCTATAATTCCTTCCCCTTCTGTCTCTCTCCGGCATATGACCACAGATGTTGCGCCGACTAAACGAAACATTCCAACTTTTTTCACATTGACCCCCAAAATCCTAATTTGACAATTTACCAAGTCCAACATTGACAGTTCATATTGAATGTTCATATATTCTTAAACTGACAGTAAGTTGTACACATCTGTTTCGTAATTAAGAAGTGAAATATCTTGCGGCAAAGTCTTCTCTAACCTTACGTTTAGTTCAATAGTATTACTTAACGTTTCTTTATATTTGGACAATCTTTGGTTTTTCAATTCTCTTTTATTTTGTTTCTCTCTATTGTTTCTATATGTGAATGCTTTTTTTATATTTATTTTCAATCGCCTTTCGTTTCACTGTTATAATGTCAAGTATATATTTTTTCGCCTCAGGACATTTCGTTTCTCTGATTTCTTTCGTTCTAGTTTGATTTATTTTCGTTTTCATGCCTTTCGTGTTTTCACCCTTCCTTTTACTATTTCATGCCCGTCTTCTATTTTCTTTCTGCCTTTTCTACGTTCCTTGGTATTGGG
The DNA here is from genome assembly GCF_024679095.1 of Eriocheir sinensis. Taxonomy (NCBI): domain Eukaryota; kingdom Metazoa; phylum Arthropoda; class Malacostraca; order Decapoda; family Varunidae; genus Eriocheir; species Eriocheir sinensis. The sequence goes on along the minus strand of NC_066578.1, from coordinate 4,179,415 downwards.
CTCGGGAACTTTTTCATTTTGTATTCTGCATTGCCTCTTAACTGTAAACTCCACCCAGCACATTCTCTTTGTCTCCCTGTTTCACACACACACACGCACACACACACGCACACACACGCACACACCGTTAGCTCGTCTCGTACTACCGTAGTTATACCGTATCCTCTAAATTTGTCTCATAATCGCACATGTATTGTTGATCTTCGCCGATTCCTCCTTCCAGTAGACTTATTTTATCGTCTCTCACTCCTTGCACTCCTTCGTGTGTTACAGTTCTCATTTTTATCCTTTCCCTGCCCTCTCTTTTCTTATTTATTATAGTTTCCAGTCTTTTTTATCCTCCTTCATTCTCTTCTTTTTCTTCTTCTTCTTCTTCTTTTTTTCTTTTCTTTTTCATTTTTTCTTTCTTTCTTCTTTTTTTCTTTCCTTCTTTGTTTCTTTCTTTCTGTCTTTTTCTTTCTTTCTTTCTTTTTCTTCTTCTTCTTCTTAATATACATTTTCATATTCATGATCATCTTCATATACATCTTCAAACACTTGTTCTTCATAGTCGTCTTCTTCATGATAATTTTCATCTTCAAGTACATGTTCTTCACAGTCATCTTCTTCATGATAATTTTCATCTTCAAGTACATGTTCTTCACAGTCATCTTCTTCATGATGATTTTCATTTTCAAGTAAATGTGCTTCATATTCATCTTCTTCATGATAATTTTCATCTTCAAGTAAATGTGCTTCATATTCATCTTCTTCATGATGATTTTCATTTTCAAGTAAATGTGCTTCATATTCATCTTCTTCATGATAACTTTCATTTTCAAGTAAATGTGCTTCATATTCATCTTCTTCATGATAATTTTCATTTTCAAGTAAATGTGCTTCATATTCATCTTCTTCATGATAATTTTCATCTTCAAGTAAATGTGCTTCGTAGTCATCTTCTTCATGATTAATTTCATCTTCAAGTAAGTGTGCTTCATAGTCATCTTCTTCATGATTAATTTCATCTTCATATTCCTCATAGTCATTTTCATCTTCATCTTCATCCTGAAATATATCGTCATATAAATATTCTTCATATTCCCTTTCGTCATCTTCATCTTCATATAAATCTCCATATTGTTCGTCTTCATCTGGATACTCATCTTCTGGCACGGCATGGCGGTGTTTACTCAGCGACAGCTTCTGCATCGCCAGACTCATGAACCTCTCAAGGTTGATGCCTCCCTCATTGTGCCGCTCCGTCGCCACGTCCGCCTCCATGCTGGTCACCGATTCAGCAATAGTGTCCTGGCTCTTCCCCGCCCGCTGGCCGGCCAAGGTCAACATCTGAGTCAGGAGATGTTTCTGAGTCATCGCCAGAGTGTCCAGGTCATCGTTGGTCACTTTAGTCTGCTGCTCAGGATCCTTGTGAGCATTCTCGTTACGAACACCCTTTACCTGATACAACACCTGCCCCAAGGAGGGTTGCTGCCCCGTTTCTACAGGGCTGTGCCACGACGGGTTGGCTGATGGGATATTACCAGCATGAAAAAGCAGCTTGTACAGGAGAGTAATGTCCATTTTTGCTGGGTCAGTTCCTTCGAGAATCTTTTTCTTTTCGTGTTTATTTAAAAACTTCAACAGACCGCTGTTTGCCTTGAAGAACTCGTCGAGGCTCTGCGAACTTCCGTCGCGGAGCCATGCAAAGATGCGAGCCATGTAGCGCGCCGGAACCACCATCACCAGGCGGCTGTAGCGGTAGTAGTTCAGGCTTCCTGCATCGATAATCACTGGAGCAGCAGCCATGGTGCACACGCGGTTTAGGCGACACTTTTAGGTTCTGCTTGCACTCTGTAGCAACACTCTGGTGTAGTGTGTGACCCGAGCTGTGCCACAGCCTCCGGCAACACATCAAGGACAGACTGGCAGGTGACAGCTTGGTCGTCGAGGCTTCTATCATATCATGTCACTGATAGGCAGTGAGATAATTCTAATAAGGGGAGACGATGGCTGAGTGGATAGCGTGACGGCTCCGGGTTCAGGACGACGCGGGTTTACGCCCCGCCCGGTGACACCAAGCTGGGATTTTTCAGCCGCCGCCGAGTGGCCTAAGACTAACAACATGCTGTCCAGAAGACCACCCAGCAACCCGGACTCTAGATCCTAGGATTAAAGATGAGCTCCGGGAGGGCAGCATGAGCCAATGCAAGATGGCGCCACTATAAACACTTGCCTGCGCCACAACGGGCCTACTACAAAGGCCTACCGGCGCCACAGGCTAAGAAAAAAAAAAAAAAAAAAACACTGGTATTTGCGGTGGCGGTTTATCTCCTTAAATGTCCTCTATTTTTTTCCCTCTCTCTCTCTCTCTCTCTCTCTCTCTCTCTTTTATTTTATTTTATTTTATTTACACAGACACTTGGTTACATCAGGGCCTAGTACCTATAACATTACATTATATGGCGGCACTAGTTTGTAGGCTAAAGGGAACATAGTTGGTATCCCCTATCTTAAAGCCTAACCTGTTCACAAATTGTTCAGCCACTGGTTCACAAACAGTTTATATTGTTGCCGGTGTGTGAACTGCTGAGGCAGCTGACCGGACGCAAGGAGACGGTTCCATATATGCACGTAAGTGTTTATATACTGCCTCTGGTAGTGAGTCGTCCGGCATCGCTGCACCACCAGAGCCGTGGGTGCCGCCTCCGCTGACCGGGTGTTGGCTGTCACCTCCCGCTCCGGCTGGCGCAGCGTCCTCAGGTGCTCCACTCCCTCCTGCTGTATTTTGTACAGAGTGGTGAGGCCGGCCACGTCTCGCCGGTGTTGTAGGGTCTGCAGGGTCGGTAGGTGCTCCGGCGGTCGATCCGTGATGATCCTCCACGCCCTCTCCTGGATCTTGTCGAGGAGCGCGAGATGGGTACTGGCAGCTCCCCCCCACGTTAGGCACGAATACTCAAGGGAGGATCGGATTTGTGCCTTGTATAAGACCTCGCGCCCTCGACTGTCCATCAGCCAGGAGATTCTGCGTAGGGACGTCAGCTTCACACACACACACCTGCACACACACACACACAACACACACACACACACACACACACACACATACGAGGTGTGCAAGCGCTAACAGTCTGACCCTTCCTCTGGACCGTGAACCTAACTGAACACTCCTTAGAACCAGACTGATATCCTCTTCGGCCTTTGGGAATAGTTGATGTGAGGTGTGGAAGCGTTAACACAATGAATATAAATCTGTGAGTCTGTGGAGGGACTTGAGCCGGACTTTATTTTCTTTACGGTACAGGGAGCAATTCAAGGAAGAAAGAAACGACCTCCACGGCAGTAGGGACAATAGCACAATCAGCAACAGGTATAATTAGTGACCAATTAAAACGACATAATTGCCACGCTTATACGCAAAGAAAAAAAATTAAACCATTACCCTCTCAGGAATCGCGATAAAAATGTGGTCGAACGAAATGCTTGAGTTTAGAAAGATGTGATGATGATGATGATGATGATGGTGATGGTGTATCTGTGAGGAAAGTGAAGGGGTATATAGTAGTTAAGGGCTCATTTTTATTACTTTTATTATTATCATTTATTTGTTTATTTATTTTTACTGAAGGGCGGAAGGAGGAAGAATATAAAGAAAATAAGAGAAGGAAGGGAAGGAAGGGAGAGAGAGAGAGGAAGAAATAACGGAGAAATATCAGAGGAAGGAAGGAGGGAAGGAAGGAGGAGGAAATGAAGAGAAACGGAAGCTGAGATTTGGGACACACACACACACACACACACACACACACACACACACACACACACACACACACACACACACACACAACCAGACTAGATTATCTCCAGTCACTTTAAAACACGGCGCCTTAGTAACACGATTATCCCCGCCGAGGGACTTCGTGGAAAACGGAGAACAGGATTTGGGAGGAGGATTGAGGGCGGGATATTTTTTGGACAGGAGACAGCAGACAGAGGGGAGAAGACAGGACAGGCGATAAAGGGCAGGATTTGTGGAGGAAGGAGAACAGAAGACAGAGGACAAAAGACAGAAGGAAGAAGACAGGACAGAGGATACAGGGCAGCATTTACGGAGGAAGGACAGAAGACAGGCAACAGAGGACAGGACAGAAGGCTGAAGGGAGAAGACAGGATGCATTTACAAAGGAAGGAAGACAAAACAGCGACAGAAGACAGGACAAAAAGGCAGCAGGGAGAAGACAGGATGCATTTACGGAGGAAGGAGAACAGAAGACAGGACAAAATGCAGAAGGGAGAAGACAGGATGCATTTACGAAGGAAGGAAGACAAGACAGGCAACAGAAGACAGGACAAAAGGCAGAGGGAAGAAGACAGGATGCATTTACAGAGGAAGGAAGACAGAGGAAGACAACATTGACGGGGGATAAAGGACAGCATTTGCAAGGAGGACGGGGGAAGACAACATTTGCGACGTATAGAAGACAACGGACAGGATTTTAGTGGAAGACAAAAAACAGAGAAGAGAGATAAAGACATAATTTTGAGAAGACACAGGAGGGAAGAAGATGGCATATGAGGAAGACAGGAGACAGAGGAAGCCAGTATTTGAGGAAAACACAGAAGACAATGGACAAAAAAGGAAAGCATTTGAAGGAGACAAGACAGAGGAGGATAACATTTTGAGTGGACGGAGATCAGAGGACAAAGGAAGAAGGAAAGAAGACAGGAGGAAAGAAGACACAGGGAAGAAGACAGGACAGAAGACAGGAGAACAGAGCAGGACAGCATCTACCAAGTACCAAGGACAGAGAAGACGGAACACCATTTAGAGAAGACCACCAATAAAAAAAAGGAAAACGGGAAGACTTGACGCTCGTTTTCTTCCAACGTTCTTTCCCTGGTGACGTTTCTCGTATGGAAATGGAAATGTGTGTGATGTCTTGGGGTCTTCTGTACGTTTTTTTACATTCATAATTTAGTTTCCCAGTGATGAAAAAAGTTATCTTGGGGTTTTTTGTATGTATTTTCCTCACATTATGCTATGGTTTTACTGCGAGATAAGGGGGAGGATGGAGATATATATTCGTGCGTTTGGTAAGGTCGTTATGTATGTGTGTGTGTGTGTGTGTGTGTGTGAGAGAGAGAGAGAGAGAGAGAGAGAGAGAGAGAGAGAGAGAGAGAGAGAGAGAGAGAGAGAGAGAGAGAGAGAGAGAGAGAGAGAGAGAGAGAGAGAGAGAGAGAGAGAGATCAGTTTTCTGGTATGAAGGGAAGTTGGTTGTCTGGTATCTCAATGTAAATATAATAGTTTTTTTGTAATGTTCAAGAAAATCTATTGGCCTATAAATTTACTTAGTAGCACTCTTGGGGAAATGGTGCAGTCCAGAAGGGTTTTTTTTGTGTTCTAATTTATCATATTTTACTTTTTTCTTCCCCTTCTTCATCTCAATTGTCCTAATTCTCTCGTTACACTTTATTTTCCCTTTTATCCGCTTTGCTCTTTATCTCCTCTCTTTATCCTGATTAATTATTGTCACTGTGAGAGAGAGAGAGAGAGAGAGAGAGAGAGAGAGAGAGAGAGAGAGAGAGAGAGAGAGAGAGAGAGAGAGAGAGAGAGAGAGAGAGAGAGAGAGAGAGAGAGAGAGAGAGAGAGATACTGAGACGCCTTGAATATCCATGAAGGTCTCACCCATTTAGCACCACACGTAAAAACCTTATCTTTTCGTTCCTTCGGGTGGCATCTTAGCTTCAATCTCCCACTCCATCCCTTTCTCTCCTTCCCTCCCTTTCTCCCACTTCCTCACACTCATCCGCTCCTTCAATCCCTCACTCCCCCTCTCTCCCCCTCTCCTCCTCGTGCCTTGCTCCCTCCTGTCCTTCACTCATTTCGTCCCAACTCGATTAAGGACGGAATCTCCATCCAGAATCAGGTTTCCGTCGGGCTCAGATTTCCCTGATGCAAAAATGGCCCGTGAAGGTGTGTGTGTGTGTGTGTGTGTGTGTGTGTGTGTGTGTGTGTGTGTGTGTGTGTGTGTGTGTGTGTGTGTGTGTTTAAGATTTCACCTTTTCCAGCATCCACCAGTAAGATTTCACCTTTGCCAGCATCCACTAGTAAGATTTCACCTTTCCTAGCATCCACCAGTAAGATCTCACGTTTCTCAGCATCCAGCAATAAGATGTCACCTTTCCCAGCATCCACCAGTAAAGTCTCACCCTTCCCAGCATCCACCAATAAGATTTCACCTTTCCCAGCATCCACCAATAAAATCTCACCCCTCCCAGCATCCACCAACATGCTTTCACCTCCCAGCATCCATCGTATATATCACCTCTCCCAGCATCCACCAATTCGATATAACCTACCAGCATCCACCAACCACAAGCTGCTTGAGATGAAGTAGGGATGTGACTTGCTTGTGTCCCGGGTTATGTTAGGCACGTAAGCAGAGTCTTGAAGCGAGCGTCTTGGATTGCGAAGACTAGATTTGAAATTATTTGACATTTAGTGAAAAAAAAGGATGTTACTCGTCGTGTTTGTGTCGAACTTTGCGCGTCATCACATTTTTCTTTTCTCTTATATTTTTTTGTGTACTTATATATTTTTTCATTTCTTTGCTTGTTTATGTTCAAGAGTTTTATTGTTTCCTATTTTCTTTCTTCTTAGTCATTGTCATCATAAGTTTTCTTCTTTTTCTCTTCCTAATCCTTTCCTTATTCTTCATTCTTCATTTTGTTCTGAGGAGGAGGAGGAGGAGGAGGAAGAGGGAGATGGAGATGGAGATGAAGTAGAAGAAGAAGAGGAGAAAGAGGATTAAGATGAGGAAGACGAATAGAGAGAGGAAGAGAAATGAGAAAGATAAACAGGAGGAATAGGAGGAAGAAAAAGAGGAAAAAGAGGTGGAGGAGAAGGAGTCTGTTCGTTATTTAGGAGAGCGGTATAATGTCTGTAGGAGGAAAATAGGAAAATAATGAAAATATATTAGACGAAAGGAAACATTAATATTCGGTGGAAAAATAATGATCTTGATGAGAAATGCGGCATGAAAAAGGGGGGCCGGGAGAGAGAGAGAGAGAGAGAGAGAGAGAGAGAGAGAGAGAGAGAGAGAGAGAGAGAGAGAGAGAGAGAGAGAGAGAGAGAGAGAGAGAGAGAGAGAGAGAGAGAGAGAGAGAGAGAGAGAGAGGAGCGAGCGAGAGGAGAGAAGAGAGAGAGAGAGAGAGAGAGAGAGAGAGAGAGAGAGAGAGAGAGAGAGAGAGAGAGAGAGAGGAGAGAGAGAGAGAGAGAGAGAGAGAGAGAGAGAGAGAGAGAGAGAGAGAGAGAGAGAGAGAGAGAGAGAGAGAGAGAGAGAGAGAGAGAGAGAGAGAGAGAGAGAGAGAGAGAGAGAGAGAGAGAGAGAGAGAGAGAGAGAGAGAGAGAGAGAGAGAGAGAGAGAGAGAGAGAGAGTAGAGTAGAGTAGAGTTTCCCGTAAAGTCATAAGCCTCTTTTAGACAGACAGACTTAAGAATAAACAAAACAAACAAACAAACAGAGTGGATAAAGGCAAAAAAAAAGGAAAAAAGAAAATACAGTAGATAGAAAAAAGCGGTAAAATGTAAAAAAAAAATATATATATAAATAAAATACATTTAACTAGATGCATTAAAGACAGGAAGAGAAGGTACCATAATTTTTTTTCTATGCCTTTCTACGCCTTTCTATATTGCTTCTCTGTCATTCTCTCACTCATTATGTCTTTCTATTTTGTCTTAGTGATTCTGTTTTCATGTCTGTATCGGTCTGTCTGCCTCTGTCCATCTATCTGTCTATCTATCTATCAATCTATCTATTTAATGATGCGTGTAACTCATTCTGTTCTTTGCGTTTTGTCTCAGTAAGTGTTTGTATTCTATCTGTCTGCTTTTATTCGTCTGTTCAATTATCTATCCATCTATCTATACAGGGTTAGTTTCATTTCAGTTTGTCAGTTTTTTTTTAATTTTTCAGTTTTAAGTTTTTTTTCAATTTTTTAGTTTTCCAGTTTTTCAGTTCTACAGTTTTGAGTTTGTTACATTTCAGTTGTGTCTACCTATCTATTTTTGCATACGAAATACACAATGTACTCCGACTCAGCCATGAAGTCAGTTTGGGCGGAGAGTTCCCTTGCCATAACGCTGCCAAAGCTTATTCAATGTATACAGAATACTTGATACACAATTCCTAACAGTACATAGGTGACACACGAGGGAGAGTGTGGGCCATATTTTCAGACACTCCGGCGCCCTAGTCACATATTCAACAAGGCTTTCATAAGAGTTTGAGGAATTTCCATGGGTAGATTTACGACCTTGGTGATAGCTTGACCCTTCTTCTGTACATTGAACCTAAAAAGACACTCGTTGCAGCCCGATTGACCTCGTTTTAGGCCTTTGGAAACAGTTGATGTGAAAGGCGAGAGCGTTTGACAATACCGCCCTGTGACGTTTTGAGGGTGATATGCGGTAGGGCTGTTAAGATGTTCGCGCCCCGCCCAAGCTGACCATGTTTGTATAGGACTTTAGTGACAAGATCCTCGGCAGTGATAACAGAATAGATGTTTCCAGTAAGGACGAAGGCAGTGGTGGTGGTGGTGGTGGTGGTGTAAGGGACAGTTTGGGTGATAAGGGAGAATACTTGTGTGGAGTCATAGAGGAGGAGGAGGAGGAGGAGGAGGAGGAGGAGGAGGATAACAGTTTGAGGAGGAGAACTTCGACGTATGTTTAATTAATGACAGAGAGAGAGAGAGAGAGAGAGAGAGAGAGAGAGAGAGAGAGAGAGAGAGAGAGAGAGAGAGAGAGAGAGAGAGAGAGAGAGACACACACACACACACACACACACACACACACACACACACACATTACCTCTCCCCCTCCCCCCCTTCCCCAACACATTACCCCCCTCCCCCCCACCCCACACATTACCCCCCCTCCCCCCTCCTCCTCTATGATATTCGTCTTCCCCGGGCCGAGACATCGAGGTCCCGGGATGAATAATGGGACGGACGAGTTAAATGAGGGAAGAAAGATGTCGCTAATGGAGAGGGATGGTGATGATGGGGGGGGAGGAGGAGGAGGAGGAGGAGGAGGAGGAGGAGGAGGAGGAGGATTAAAAGAACAAAAATCACGGACCAAGAGGACTCTGTGTGGTGTGATGAAGATGATTAAGAGGAAGAGAATATTTATTATGTACATTAAGGTTTTAGGCGGAGGAACCGAGTGTCTACTACTACTACTACTATTACTACTACTACTACTACTACTACTACTACTACTTCTACAACTACTACTACTACTACTACTACTACTACTACTACTACTACTGTTACTACTGCTACTACTACTTCTACAACTACTACTACTACTACTACTACTACTGCTACTACTGCTACTACTACTTCTACAACTACTACTACTACTTACTATCATATATTTATATTTTAATAAGAACCGAGTTACATTTTTATGGATATTATTATTAGTTGTTTTTATACAGTAATGGAAGCAGATCAATGGGCAAAAAATATTATTATTATTATTATTATTATTATTATTATTATTATTATTATTATTATTATTATTATTATTATTATTATTATTATTATTATTATTATTATTATTTTGACGATTTTATTAGGATTTATATTAGTGGTCGTGGAAATCATTATTCGATACGCTTATTTTTCCTGTTTCACCGCCTCGCTCGCCCACACGGAGGTCTGAGAGTGTCTGAGCCGGGACAGACTCGCCTCGCCTCACCCAGCCTTGACAGTCGTGAAATCAATGGAGCTGAGAGCCGTGGACGAAGCTGAAGTGATCGTGGCTTGTAGCTATGTGTCATATGTTGCATTTTATTTACAGCACATGTAAGGCTGCATGTCCTCGGCGGGTGAATAAAATTACATTCTTTTCACAACGGTTGAGTAGGTGGCTGGCGCTGTGATCGTAATGTTTGTAAAATATACTATCATGATTAATAGGTCACGTCTGTGTCCTGCATTAGTAAAGATGGATTGCTAGGAAATAAATAAGAATTCTCTCCAATTGTTGTCGTCCGGGCGCCGTGACCGACGGTTATCAAGGCAACAGTTTAACTCAGGGAAAAGTTGCCGCCGTCCCCTCGCTGGCTCCTCGGTGCCGTGAAATGATTGTGAGCGCCGTTGCTGTCGCCTCCCTCTCCCCGGGAGGGGGACAGACGCGCGGCTCCCACGCGACCACTTAGGCGGACAGGAAAGTTAGCAGAGCCAGAAACTCTCGACGCGGCTGTGGCGCGGCGAGGGGCGAGCAGCGGCGGGGAAAGGCAGTGTTGACGAGGCGCCTCTCAGGATTAAACAACACCAAGGCAAAGAATGTAATATATATATATATATATATATATATATATATATATATATATATATATATATATATATATATATATATATATATATATATATATATATATATATATATATATATATATATATATATATATATATATATATATAAGCGCACACGTACGCTAGCATGCAAACACAGTAACTGTTAGTAGTTGTCTGATAAAAACTGCACTGAGAGAACACTGTAGGGAACTGACTGATCCTTTGCACATATAATCCACAGACTTTGTGAACGGAAGCAGATGTGTTTTGAACGCATGGAGGCTGAGTATCAAAGGAGTAACTGTTAGACTCGTGGAAGAAAGGTCTGGCAAGGAACAAAAAATGCTTAGGAACGGAGTTTTTTCTCGACATTCTTGAAGATTGCTTGGCTGAATACGTAATGTAATAAGCGCCTGACTTCGGCAACATTTATATTAAAACGAGATAATGACTTAAGATAACTCAAGCGTGTGCATCAACCCTTATCTATAAAAAATATGAATTTGAATGTTGAATTTTAGCAGCAGCAGCAATATTAGTATTAGAATTATTATTGTTATTATTAGTGATGGTAGTAGTAGTAGAAGTAAGAGTAGAAGTAGTAGTAGTAGTAGTAGTAGTAGTAGTAGTAGTAGTAGTAGTAGTAGTAGTAGTAGTAGTAGTAGTAGTAGTAGTAGTAGTAGTAGTAGTAGTAGTAGTAGTAGTAGTAGTAATAGTAGTAGTAGTAGTAGTAGTAGTAGTAGTAATAGTAGTAGTAGTAGTAGTAGTAGTAGTAGTAGTAGTAGTAGTAGTAGTAGTAGTAGTAGTAGTAGTAGTAGTAGTAGTAACAATATTATATGTTAATAAGTTTTTCGTGCTCTTATAATGACGCATGAAGGAGTGGAGGAAAATGTAATTGCTTTTAATCAAATTGACAGATAATTATAATTTGATTAAAACATTTACATTTCCTGCACTGCACAGTTATCGCGAGGAAAGATTTCACTCACTTCAGCGAGGAGGAACGGCATTTGCGCAACACTTCTCTCCACCCTCATTCCTTCCTTCCTTCTTCGATATTTTGCGCTTCTCTCTCCTCGTCCCTTCACGCATCCCATTCTTACCACGAGGATATTGAACGGAGACATGGTGGTGTGCTTGTTTTGTTTGTTTGTTTGTGTGTGTACTGAGCGTTGTGTTAAAACTGGACAAATGAATATGGAAGTTATGTAAGATATCCTTTAAGAAATATACATTACTTGTGATTCGCCTCGCTGCCATTCTGTTGTTTTGTGAGTTGTGGATGATATGGTTTTTCTTAGTGTGTGTGTGTGTGTGTGTGTGTGTGTGTGTGTGTGTGTGTGTGTGTGTGTGTGTGTGTTATTATTATATTTGATGGGTTATGTTTTCTTTAGTATGATATTTTTTTTTAAGTAATTAGTTTTGTAATTGGTTGGTCCTTCAAGGGATTAGTTTAAGTGATTAGTATGTCTTGATAATTTTTTGTAAGTAGTTTTTAATATATTAGTTTTTTTTTCATCGATTAGTTCCTTAAGTGATTAGTTTTTCAGTGATTGGTTTTAAGGGATTTGGTGAGCACTTTTTGTCAATTAGTTTTTCGAGACATTTTTCTTCATTAGTGTTTTAAGTGATCAATTTCTAGGCGATTAGTGTCCCAGTACCAAGTATTTATGAACAGGATGTGTATCTTATCAGGCATTCTGTCAAATCAGCCTTGTATTTTTGCCAAGGCTGTGTACATTTACCATAAGAGTGACAGCTGTTGTGGTATCTAATCTCTTATATCACCCGAGCCTTGTCATGAAGTTCACCGCCTGCAGCCAAAACTAAAATGAATAATAAATAAATAATCTCCCTCTTGTATCTTCAACATTTCGGCGCTGAAGAGCACGCACACTTGACAAGGCTTTCGTAGGAGTTTTAAGCATTTTCATGGGTACTTCTATGACCCTGGTGGTAATTTTGGCAAAGCTTCTATATCATGGACGTGGGAAAAAAAACTCGTGAGAACGCGATGGATCTCATTTTCGGCCTTTGGAATTTGTGGATGTGAGAGGCGGAAGCGTCTGGCAACACCGCCCTTTATCTTTTCGTTGATAGTGTTCGTGTGCCGATAAGCTGTCCTTGGCAATCTGGCGTCTGGGCTGCCGAGTTTGATTCAGTATGGTTTCCTCCTCTTGAGCCGAATTAACCTTTGTCTCTTTTCTTCTAATTCGTAATGCTTGTTGGTATTTTTCATGTCAAATCTTTAGCTCAGAACTTATCAATAATATTCCTTGTATGCCAATATCGTTTTCTAAATTGTATCACTTCTGTTTTCTTGTTGTTGATAGACAAAAGAACAGACCGACAGGCAGACATACAGGCAGGTGAGTTTACTAATGGACCGTGCCATTGTCGCCATTATCTCGCTGCCTATCAGTGACGTGATAAGATAGGAGCCTCGGATATCAGCCAGTCGCTAGTCAGTCTGTCCCTGATTCTGTGCAGTGCTGCCACGCGCTGTAGCCTCGCCAGGGTTACACACTACACTTGTTACACTGTGCGCGGAGTAGAACCTGAAGGTGTCTCTTGAAACCGTGTGTGTACCATGGCTGCTGTCAAGGAGGATTCCAAGGCGGAGAGCCTGAACTACTACCGCTTCTCCCGCCTGGTGATGGTGGTGCCGGCGCGCTACATGGCACGTGCCTTTATCTGGCTCCACGATGGCGACTCGCAGAGCCTCGACGAGTTCTTCACGGCACATCCCGGTGTGTTTAAGAATTTAGATCGTTTGGAGAAACAGAAGATTCTCGAAGGAACTATTCCAGCAAAAATGGACATTACTCTCCTGTACAAGCTGCTTTTTCATGCTGGTAATATCCCATCAGCCAACCCGCCGTGGCACAGTCCTGTAAAACCGGGGCAGCAACCTTCCTTGGGGCAGGTGCTGTATCAGCTGAAAGGTGTTCGTAACGAGAATGCTCACAAGAATCCTGAGGAACAGACTAAAGTGACCGACGATGACCTGGACACTCTGGCGATGACTCAGAAACGTCTCCTGACTCAGATGTTGACCTTGGCCGGCCAGCTGGCGGGGAAGAGCCAGGACACTATTGCCGAAGCGGTGACCAGCATGGAGGCGGACGTGGCGACGGAGCGGCACGTTCAGGAAGGCATCACCGTTGAAAAGTTTGTAAGTCTGGCACGCCACGAGCTGTCACAAAGGAAACACGGCCAGGAGCGTCCCCACTACGTCGAACCGCGGCTTGTGGTCACGACTCGGGACGCCCTCATCGGCTCTTTTGTTCGTCTCCGTGACCTGTTCAGCCACACCTTCCAGGACGGGTCGCGGCCTCAGGTCATCCATGTCACGGGCGAGGCGGGCGCCGGGAAGACGTCGCTCTGTCAGTAAGTCTCACGGCCAGGACCTCGGAGGGAGTCCCGCTGTGTGTTTATATATTACTTTAACCTCCAGGTTATAGCATGAAACATTATCATAATAAAAACTTGTATCAAAGGTGTTCTTAATAGCATATATTGAGATTAAAAAGGACAGCATCTTAGGGTGCAGTAGTTGTTTGATGCCATTGTCACTGCAGGGCCGTGTTCTCATCGTGGCTGACGGAGGGGCAGGGAGCGCAGGCCATTGCGGACTATCAGCTGGTACTGAGCATCGCCTGTGCTCGCGTCACGTCCAGTGATCTGCATCGCTACCTTCGCACCTGGACACTTCCCGAAACCACCCAATGGTGTGAGGACACGGCCAGCCTGACGCGACTTCTGCGAGAGGCGAAAGTTCTGTGGCTGGTGGATGCTTGGGATGAAGCAACCAGGGAGGCCCGAGGTCTCCTGCATGAAATTCTTCACTCCAAGACCGAGTCCCACACAGTCCTCGTCACCTGTAGACCTGAGCTCAGCGCTTCTCTCACCGACCTCTTCTGGGGAAAAGTTCTGAACGTTTCGTTTGTTGGGTTTGATGACTTTGAGAGGGCAAAGCTAATCACTGGAATGAACCTTGATGGTATTAGTAAAGAATCATTGGATGTTTTCTTGCGCTGGCTGCAAGTCATTACATCTAAAGAAAAGGAGTTAACCAATCCCCTGAAGCTTCGACTACTAGCCGAGCTGTGGTGTGGCGGCCAGTGCTCCATGGGAGAAGCCCGCCTTCCTTCCGTGCTGCAAATGTATCTGTACAGGACTCTGTGACAGCGAGGTGACCTTGTGGCGCGGTGTCAGGCGGACGTTGCTCCAGGCCTGGATGTCACCGGGAAAATTGATGCCTGGCTCAGACGACTGTACGAGGTGTCCTTCCATTCAGCCAAATGTTGCTCATCGTTGATTCTTGATAAAAACAGTGTGGCTATTTTGTTAAAGGAGTGCGGTATCCGAGCAAGTCTCTGCCTTTCTTCATTCTTGGAGTACGCTCCGAGCATAGGTGCCTCTCCTCAGCTGTCCCAGTACAGCTTTTCCCATGACTCCCAGCGATGCTTCTTCGCTGCACGGTACTTAGAAAACTGCTGTGAGGGCGCTGCCGACGAGGAGGCCAAACTTACGGAAATCATTGAAACTGATTTCAAGGAGTTAGACTTCCACTTGGACCCATTTTTAGGAGTGTTTGATCTGATTGTCCAACTTTTACTCATTATTAAAATTTTCCTCTCAAGAATAACGTGTGGATGGATTTGTCACGAGGCGAGTCGAGAAGATCTCTACGATGTTGTGTGTCGCCTGGCGAGAAAGTTCATGAACTTGGCCAAGGAGAGTCACCCCC
>NC_066578.1:4094319-4156819 GCF_024679095.1 Eriocheir sinensis | reverse complement strand
GGGAAGGGGAGGTGTGTGTGTGTGTGTGTGTGGTGCTTTTTCCTTTGTTTTGTGTGTTTTTTGTCGTTTTGTGATTGATGTTTGTGTGTGGTGGACGTGTTCCTTGTTTTTTCTGTGTGTAGGGTGTGTGTGTGTGTGTGTGTCTGTGTGTGTGTGTGTGTGTGTGTGTGTGTGTGTGTGTGTGTGTGTGTGTGTGATTTACTTGTTCCTTTGTTTCTTTAAGTGACTAATTAATTGGGTGGCTTTGTTGTAATGACAGTGGTAATGATGAGACTCACCACCGTGATGCAAACAGCAGTAAATACATTTTTAATCAATTACGTAACCAGTAAAAATCGCAGTAATTTTAATGTTAAAGTTAATGGTGGAACTAACAGCAAGTTCGCTTATGAAATGTGTGGCGTTAAACTCGAAAACGTTCAGTGTGTTAGACCTGGGTGTCAAATTCGTGTCAAACCTGAAATTCTCCTAGCAATTCATTTTAAGGCGAACAGAAACTTCTCTTTTACGAACATATAATTCGTCACCCTCATAAAATAATCGCCTAAGTCATTTTTCAGCGATTTCCAGGTTTTTGTCTACATCAATTTTTCAACACGTGACGCCCATTTTGGTATAGCTGCCTTCGTCATTCAGGGTTTGAGTGTTCTAAGATTGGCCTTTTCATTTCTACCTAAATCTTAAAACAAATGAGACAATGACAGTTCTTTCCTGATTTTCTGAAAACTAGAAAATAATGACTTAGACGGTTTGTTTACGAAGGTGACGAATTATGTAATACTACCTTTATACAGCAGTTGAGTCAGATCGCACTCAGACTACTCAATACAGCTTTGGTCTCCTCACCATGCGAAGGTTAGTGCAAACTTGGGAAGTGTTCAAGGTAAGGCTTAAAATGAAAAGGATATGCTGGAGAATAAAGAGAAGAAAGAGGAACAGAAGCGAGATAGATAGAAAA
Organism: Eriocheir sinensis; assembly: GCF_024679095.1. Taxonomy (NCBI): domain Eukaryota; kingdom Metazoa; phylum Arthropoda; class Malacostraca; order Decapoda; family Varunidae; genus Eriocheir; species Eriocheir sinensis. The sequence goes on along the minus strand of NC_066578.1, from coordinate 4,155,861 downwards.
AGAGGACAGCAAAAAGGAAATAGACGAGGATAAGGCAGAAAAGCATGAGAAAACAAAAGTATAGAAAGTAAAGGAAAACAAATAAGATAAAAGAAAATAGAGAAATGTTAGAAATAAAGATAATGGAAGAATGAAAAGATGAAAGAGGAAAAAGGGAAAAAAAAGCTTTGGTCTCCTCACCATGCGAAGGATATTGCAAAATTCTAAAGTGTTCAACGTAAAGCAACAGAGATCTCTTACTTGCTCATCGAACTTTACCAGGAAATGCTCTTATATCGTAACGAGAAACGCCGCCAACGAGGAAAGGTCAACGACGGCTTCAAACTACTGACTTTACAGATTAAGTTGAATCTAAATAAAATGGAAATGAGAAAAAACCCGGAAGCAAACACAAATAAAAGAAAATACGAAGATAGAAAAATGAAAAGGAGAAAACCAACGTACACACAAAAGCGAGGAAATAAACAAAACAAAATAAAGGAAAAGAGGAGAAAATTGCTTGTAGTCGACACGTCCCGAACAGGAAATAATGACACAAAACTTGAGCGTGAACACGTAAATTGAGACTGCACCAAAATCTTTCCACCAACGTTGTTTTGCGAGGCTGAAAAATTAACCCCTTGCCTGCGGATTTCCTACAGTCAATCCTCACCAAGCTACAGGAATGGAACAAAAAGTGGCTGCTACAATTCAATGAAGAAAAATGTAGAGTCCTGTACCTTGGGAGGGGATATCCAGCACACCAATACCACATGGGAAACACTCCACTATCCACCACAGAGCCAGAAAATGACATGGGAGTATAATTATGTTACCGGGCTACCAGTAAAAGACAAATCTGTGCCAATCGCAGCGGACGGGTTAATTATAAGCTCACACCCTCAGTGGCCCAGTGCAACACGAGTGACGCTTTCCAAAACCAACTCGATCGCCATTTATTCCAACTTAATATTCATCAGATCAAAATTGCAAGGTTTTGGTGGCCGTTTTTATCTCTTAATTTAGGTTTATCAGCAGATCACATAATGTTGACAATAGAGATTACTGGGCAAAACTACGTAAATATATTCTCTCTCTCTCTCTCTCTCTCTCTCTCATCATTAATACACTCTAAGCTCATAAAAGTTCCGTCAGAATCATTAAATACTTCCGAAAATCATAACTTGACCAAAAATGAGTGGCGCAGGTTCACAAAATGCTTTCACGTCAACCAGAATTTTATTCCTTCCCTTCTGTGTCCTTTGGGTAATTGTGGAGGGGGACTAAAGGGCAGGTATTGATGTGGGGGGGTGTGGAGGGAGGGGGGGAGGGGGTTAGTGTAGCGGCGTGTTGTTTGTAGGAGAGAAAGGATGTGTAGGGGTTTTGTGAAGGCCGCAAGAAAAAGCTGTCTGTATTATTCATGTCAACAAAGGCCAACACACACATGGGTTGTTTTTTCTGACCCTACTACTGCTCTTTGTACCTTGTTTCCTTCCTCCTCCTCCTCCTCCTCCTCCTCTTCCTCCTCCTCCTCATCATCATCATCGTTCTCGTTCCCGATCCCTTCCTTTCTCTTGTCCTTGTTTTCCTCCTCCTCCTTCTCTTCATCCTCTTCTTCTTCATCATCATCATCATCGTCATCATCATCATCGTTCTCGTTCCCAATCCCTTCCTTTCTCTTGTCCTTGGTCTCCTTTTCCTTGTTCTCGCCCATTTCCTCCTCCTCCTTCTCTTCATCCTCTTCTTCTTTATCATCATCATCATCATCATCATTATCATCATTATCATCATCATCATCGTTCTCGTTCCCAATCCCTTCCTTTCTATTGTCCTTGTTTTCCTTTTCCTTGTTCTCCTCCTCCTCCTCCTTCTCTTCATCCTCCTCTTCTTTATCATCATCATCATCTTCCTGTTCGTCATTTCTTTCTTCTCCCTCTTTGGTCTACTTTCATCTCTATTTCCCTTTTTCTTCTTCCGCCTTGTTCTCTGTTTTTCCTCTTTCATGTTTTCATTCTTCCATTATCCTTATTTCTACCAATTTTCTCTATTTTTCTTCTATCTTATTTGTTTTCTTTAACTTTCTCTACTTCTGTTTTCTCATGCTTTTCTTCCTTATCCTCCTCTAATTCCTTTTTGCTGTTCTCTTTTTCTATCTATCTTGCTTCTGTTCCTCTTTCTTTTAATTCTCCAGCATATCCTTTTCATTTGTTATTATATCTTTTCTTTTCTCTACTTCTGTTTTTTCAATGCTATTCTTCCTTACTCTCCTCTATTTCCCCTTCGCTGTCCTCTTTTTCTATCTATCTTGCTTCTCTTTCTCTTTCTTTTAATTATCCAGCATATCTTTTTCATTTTTATTGCCCTCTTTCCTTTAATTTTTCCTCATCTTTTCCTGCTCCTTTTTTCACCTTCAATATCCTACTTCTCTTTCTTCAAATATATCTTTCCCTATTCCTGAACGACTTGTCTCAACTCATCTTGTTAGCATATTATTGCATGTGATATTTCTCTCTCTCTCTCTCTCTCTCTCTCTCTCTCTCTCTCTCTCTCTCTCTTTGTTTCTTTGTTTGTTTGTTTGTTTCTTTGTTTGTTTGTTTCTTTTCTTTCTTTCTTTCTTTCTTTCTTTTTCTTTCTTTCATTCTTTCTTTCTTTCTTTCTTCCTTCCTTTCTTTCTTTCTTTCCTTATTTCTCTCTCTCTCTCTCTCTCTCTCTCTCTCTCTCTCTCTCTCTCTCTCTCTCTCTCTCTCTCTCTCTCTCTCTCTCTCTCTTTAATCAGATATTTAAACATCCATCCATCTTCTTCCTATCACTCATATATCACTTTGCTTCCACTTCATTCTTTCCCTTCCTATCTTCATCTGTCATCCATCTTTGCCTCATCCTGTTTACCCTCATTAGCCCTCCTTTCATCGACCTAACCCTTCCTCCTCTTCTTCTTCATCTTCAATTTCCTCCACATTTTCTTCCTCTTCCTTTTCTTCCTTTTTGTTTTCCTGTTCTTTTTTTTCTTTCAAGAGGGGAGCAACTTGACACTTAGGACAGTTTTTTGAATAATCGTAAGCAATTCTGTGACTTTTCTTTTGGGGGAGTGATAGTTTTGTGTTTTTTTTTCCTTCCTTCCTTATGTTTATTCCTGGCTGTCTTCTCTGATGTAATGAAGAAATAACAACTATAATAGTTTCCTCATTAAAGCGAAGCGACGCCGTGCAGACATCGGCGGAATTTCCTCTTATCGAACAAAGTTATTTCCCTTTTTTTCAACATTCTTCTCGCCGGAGTAATTAGTGCAGAAACGATCGACTCCTGCGAAAAATGTGATTGACCATTAACTTCTTTGTCGCGACGGGAACGATTTGAATTTTATCGTACATACTTAGGTGAAGCGCTTTCCTCTGTTCTGCATGTGTCTGAAGTGCGTACAACTTAAGTGCATACGAGTGAAGTGCAGGGAGATTTATTATAAGCCAACATATTTTACGTTGCCTGTTCTTTCATGCTTCTGTGTTTCCAATATTCCACTAGAATTGCACCCGCTAAAAACTGGGGTAGAGTCATTCTTACCAGATGTCACCACCGACCACGTCTTCATGCCCAAGTGATTGAACTATTCTTTAAATTATCCTAAATTACCCGTGTTTCTCTTCGCTGGCTGGAAACTCTGAATCTTCCACTAGAATTACACCCGCTAAAAACTGGGGTAGATTCATTCTTACCAGATGTCACCACCGACCAAGTCTTTATGCCCAAGTGATTGAACTATTCTTTAAATTATCCTAAATTACCCGTGTTTCTCTTCGCTGGCTGGAAACTCTGAATCTTCCACTAGAATTGCACTCTCTCAAGAATGGGGTATATTCATACTTACCAGATGTCACCACCGATCACGTCTTTATGCCCAAGTGATTGAACTATTCTTTAAATTATCCTAAATTACCTGTGTTTCTCTTCGCTGGGTGGAAACTCTGAATCTTCCACTAGAATTACACCCGCTAAAAACTGGGGTATATTCATTCCTACCAGATGTCACCACCGACCACGTGTTCATGCCCAAGTGATTGAACTATTCTTTAAATTATCCTAAATTACCTGTGTTTCTCTTCGCTGGCTGGGAACTCTGAATACACCCCATTATAAGTGTAGATTTGGCCCTCTTGTTGTAGAATGGATGTTAATATGTTAGGATCGGTGCAGAGGAGGCTGCCTAAAATGATTTACCGGTTAAGGAACTTGCCATAAAAGATTCTGTTTATTGCGTTCTTGACCGTAATGATGATGATGATGATGATCGTTGTGTGTGGGTGTAATTGTCTGAGTGTGTGCGTGCGTGCGTGGAGACATAGTAGGAAAGAGAAATTAGGAGGAGGAGGAGGAGAAGGAAGAGGAGGAAGAGGAAGAGGAGGAGGAGGAGACCACAGCTGGGACATTAAATTCCCGTGATACTGAGATACGAGGAGGAGGAGGAGGAGGAGGAGGAGGAAGGATTAAGAGGCAAGTGTTGAGGTAAGTTTGCCAGCATCCGTGGGTGGTGGGAGGAGGGGAAGGGGGGGGAGGGGAGGGGGAGGGGAAGGCTAAGATGTTAGTTAGGAAAGCAGGGAAGATATACTAGCCTTGAACTCACCACAACCACCACCACCACTACTACTACTACTACTACTACTACTACTACTACTACTACTACTACTACTACTACTACTACCACCACCACTACTACTACTACTACTACTACTACTACTACTGCCACTATTACGAAAGCTACCATTAATATCACTACTGCAATTGAAACTACCACCACCACAACCATCACCACTAATACTACAACCACTACCACTATCATCGCTACCACTGCAACTACCACCACCACTAACCTTACAACCATTGCCCCCACTACTATTACCTCAACCACTGCCAGTAATACTCAAACCACTACTACTGTAACCATCACTACTACTACCACCACGACCACTACTACAAAACCATTACTACGAAACTACTACCACCGCTCACGACAATGACACGTACCTTAACTAAACTACCAGGAAAATAATCGGCAATAATGACAAGAATAACATCAACATCATCAAGAAGAACATCAACACAGACACAATACCATATCCTCCTCCTCCTCCTCCACCTTCACTACCATCCTTTCTTTCTCCTCATTCCCCTTTCCCCGCGCACTCAAAGGCCTCGACGCAGCCTCAGGGACACGCTACCAAGTGGATCATCTTCGACACGCTGCTCCCGTTATCGAATGTCGTCGGGTCTCGCTCCGCGCGTGAGAGAGAATGATGCAAATGTCCTCGTGTTGAATTTCCTTTACATTCTGAATTGGTGCTTATTTATATTGCCGGGTGAAAGAGGCGGATTCTTGCATATTGAAGTTGTGATCGTATTTATTTGGTTTGTGTTTCAAGGATTTTTGTGATGTGTTTTTTTGATATTCTTGGTACATATCATTCTCATTTCATATTCTTCAGCTTCCTCTCTATATATTTCTGTCACGTGTCATTATTTTCTGGTTAAAGTGTTTTCTTGAGTTTTCGTTGTTTTTTTTTTCATATTTTTTTCTGGCTACACTGTATTTCCCTTTCACCTTTTAAGCTTTTAGTCTCTTCTATATACATTTCTTTCATTCGTCTTTCCTTATTAAAGTCGTTAAATATTCCTGCTCTCTAACCACACATTCTTCTCTTTTTTTCATATTTTTCTGGCGACATTGTTTTTTCCTTTCACCTTTTTAACTTTTTCCCTCCTCTACATTTCTTTCATTCCTCTCTCCTTATTGAAGTCGTTAAATATTCCTGGTTTTTTAATATTTTTGCAGCTCAAGGGCAACAAAAAAGATGTAAAAAAAAGCTCGCTAATCGCCGCTCCCACAAAGACAAAAATAATAAGTGGTCAAAACGGAGGTCAATTTCGGGAGGAGAGGTGTCTTGATACACTCCTTCTCTTGTCACGTCTTCAATCCCCTCTGCAAAGTTTACCATCTCACTCTCCTGGCAAGATGAATGTCGTATGTGTGTTTTAGAATGGTCAAAATCTCCCGACAAACTCTCCTTCATTCATATCTTTTGCTTCCTCATTTTCCTTCTTTTTCTTCGTTTGCTTCTATGTATTTTCCCTGTTCTTCTTAGTCTTTCCCTTTTTCTCTCCTAACTTCATTTTTCTCCTCCGTGTCCTCATTTTCCTTCTTTTCCACCTTTTGCTTCTCCTGTTTTCCTTGTTCTTCTTCTTAGTCTTTCCCTTTTTCTCTCCTTACTTAATTTTTCTCCTCCATATCTCATTATCTTCCTCCTCCTCTTCCTCCTTTTCCTCCTCCTGGCTTTTCTCTTATCCCTGTTTCTCTTCTTTGTCTTTCTTGTTTTCTCCTTCTATTTCTTTTTTTTTCCTCCGTGTCCATCTTCTAGCCCTTCATATCTCATTATCTTCCTCCTCTTCTCCTTCTTCTTTTCCTCCTCCTGGCTTTTCTCTTATCCCTGTTTCTCTTCTTTGTCTTTCTTGTTTTCTCCTTCTATTTCTTTTTTTTCCTCTATGTCCATCTTCTAGCCGTCCATATCTATCTTCTAATCCTCCATATCTCATTATCTTCCTCCACTTCTCCTCTTTCTTTTCCTCCTCCTGCCTTTTCTCTTATTCCTGTTTCTCTTCCTAGTCTTATCTTTTTTTCTCTCCTCCTACTTCCTTTTTATTTATCATCTTCTTACTCTCCATATCTCATTATCTTCCTCCTCTTCTCCTCCTCCTTTTCCTCCTCCTGCCTTTTCTCTTATCCGTTTCTCTTCTGTCTTTCCCTTTTTTTCCTCCTTCTACATTTTTTTCTCTCTCCTCTGCGTCCACTTTCTAGCCGTCCATATTTTCTTCTTCATAATCGTTAACGTCATCAGGCTCTCGCGTCCACGACCACTGTGCCGCTAGGGATGAAGAAAACAACAAGAGCGAAAGTCGAAACAAGGCTTTTCTTTTTAACTTTATCGAGGCGCTGGCCGGGACAATTTTAAGCTTACACACTCGGCCTTGAGGGAGAGGATTGGCTCGTCATTTCATTCTTTTTTTACTGCAAAGGAGACAGTTCAAGGGCGTAAAAAAAAGAAAGCAATATTAAAGAAAAAAACCCCGCTACTTACTGTTCCTGAATAGAGTACAGAGGAGTGGCCAAAAAGAGAGGTCAATTTCGGGAGGAGAGGTGTCCTGATACCCTCCTCGTATTATGGCCGCGAAATAGGTGAGTAATGCTTGTTTTAGTATATGTTAACATTGTAACCTTTCTCGCCATTGGATAAGTTCTGAATTACTACACCACGCAAAACAAGAACACCCACCTACCCCCACCTACACCCAACCACTCAGCCACACCCACGACCAACCCACACACCCCAACTCCCCTCCACACCCCCATACACACAAACTGAAAAAAATACACAACATAAATGGATTAATATAAAGTAAACTTGTTCGTCTAAATATTTGAACAACCTTTCCGGGTACACAGTATATATATATATATAGGTATGTGTTTTTGCTTTTTCTATTTAACTCGGCTCGTTTGAAAGCAATACTCTCCTGACGTATTGAAACGGAGGTTGATTTAAAAGAGTGATCCCTCGACAATTTGGGGCCGTGGATGGTGAGGGAGGGATGAAAATAAAAGTTAAAAGAAAGAAAAATATGAAAATGATAAAAAAAATGAATAAAAGAAGGAATGAATAATGAAAAAGAAGGAAATAATGAAAACGAGTCGGGAAAAATGAATGAATGAATGAATGAAGGAAGGAAGGAAGGATAGGAAGGAAGGAGGTAAGGCTGGAAGAGGAATGAATGAAGGGAGGAATGAATGAAGAAAGGAAAGATAGGAAGGAGAGAGTGAAAGAGGAAAGGAAGGAGAGGAGGAAGAGAAGGATGGGATGGAGGGAGGCAGGTAAGGATGGAAATAAAGCTGGAAGATGAAGGAAAGAAGGGAGGAAGGAAGGTAGGAAGGAATGAAGAAAGGAAGGATAGGAAGGAAGGAGGTAGAGCTGGAAGGAGAGAGTGAAAGAGGATAGGAAGGAGAAGAGGAAGAGAAGAAGGGAAGGAGGGAGGCAGGAAAGGATGCAGATGAAGGAGGTTTGCATTAAAATAGAATATGGCGATTTATGTGTCCACTATAAATGACAAAGTAAGATTAGTAAGTACAGAAAGTAAGTTAAGTAAGTAAAGAAGTAGTAGTAAGCTGAGATAAAAGTACACCCACATGTGACAGTAAACAAGCTCCCAGACCCTATTTGGTAAGGGCCCAGAAATGTCTCCCCTCTGTTTGTCGCTACAGAAGAAAGAAGAGACATATTTTTAGTGTGGGGGCAGTAGGAAAGGGGGAAGGAAGAGCAAGAGGAGGAGGAAAACACGCAGAGGAGGAGGAGGAGGAGGAGGAGGAGAAGAAAGAAAAATAAGAAAAATTAGTTGAAAGAAGAAAAGTAGAGAAAAAAACGAAAAGAAAGAAAAAGAACACAAAGGAAAGAAGAAAAAGAAAACGAAGTGGAAAAGGAGAAGAAAATGAGAAAAAGTAATTGAAGGAAAAAGAAAGCGAAGGAAAGAAAAAAATAGAAAACGAAGAGGAAAAGAAAAACAAGGAGGAGGAGGAGGAGGAGGAGGAATGAAGAAGAGGAATAAGAAGAAACAAGAAGGAAAGAAAAAAAGTAGAAAAAGAAAAGAAGAAAATTAAAAATAAAAGCAAATAAATGAAAAAGGAGAACGAGGAGGAGAACGAGAAATAGAAGGAAGAATAAGATAATAAAAAGGAGATAGAAAGAAATACAAAAATGAACACAATCGGAGTAAGTAGAAATAAAACCCGATTAAATGTGTGTGTGTGTGTGTGTGTGTGTGTGTGTGTGTGTGTGTGTGTGTGTGTGTGTGTCCCCACGTTCGCGCGCTCGGCTCTTTAGAATTGAAAGAAAGAGAGGAGAGAGAGAGAAAGAAAGAGGAGGAGGAGGAGGAGGAGGAGGAGAGAAAAATTTATGTGTGAGGGAAAGCCGGACGTGACGCGCTAAAGGAAGGGAAAGAGGGAGAGAAAATGGGAGAGGAAGAGAGAGTGGAGGAAGAAAAAGTAGAGAGGAGAGAGAGGAAAATATAGAGAGGAAACAGAGAGAGGATAAGAGTAGAGAGGAAGAAGAGGAAAAAAGTAGAGAGAAGAGAGAGGAAAAAGAAAGAAAGGAAAAGAGGAAAAAGAAAAAAAGGAGAAAGAAGAAAAAGTAAGAAAAGAGAAAGAGGAAAAGGATGGAGAGAAAAGAGAGAGAGAGAGAGAGAGAGAGAGAGAGAGAGAGAGAGAGAGAGAGAGAGAGAGAGAGAGAGAGAGAGAGAGAGAGAGAGAGAGAGAGAGAGAGAGAGAGAGAGAGAGAGAGAGAGAGAGAGAGAGAGAGAGAGAGAGAGAGAGAGAGAGAGAGAGAGAGAGAGAGAGAGAGAGAGAGAGAGAGAGAGAGAGAGAGAGAGAAGTAAGACAAGGGTTGGAGGTAATGGTGATGGAGGGAAGGAATCACAACTTTCACTTTTACCTTCATTTTCCAATTCTTCCTCCTCCTCCTCCTCCTCCTCCTCTTCTTCCTCTTCTTCCTCCTCCTCTTTCTCGTCAGTTTTACCTCCATTTTCCATTTTTATATCCTCCTTCCTCCTCCTCATTCTCCTCCTTTTCTTTCTCCTCCTCCTCTTCTTCCTCTTTTTCTTCCTCTCGTCAATTTTACCTCCATTTTCCATTTCTATATCCTCCTTCCTCCTCCTCATTCTCCTCCTTTTCTTCCTTTTCTTTCTCCTTCTCCTCTTCTTCCTCTTCTTCCTCCTCTCGTCAGCTTTGCCTCCATTTCCCAATTCAGTATTCTCTTTTCTCCTCCTCTTCCTCTTCTTCCTCTTCCTCCTACTCCTTTTCCTCTTTTTCCTCTTGTTCTCATCTCTTCCCTTTTTCTCCTTTTATTGGCTATCAAACCTTCTTTTTCTTCTTCTTTTGTTTTTTCTTTCTCTTCTTTCCTCTTTTTCCTTTCCCTTTCGTTTTTCTCCTCCTACTCTTCTTCTTCCTCGTTTCCCTCGCGCTCTGCTTTTATTTTGTATTTTTCTAGTCTTCGTTTTCTTGTTTTTTTCGTTTTCTTATTTTTCTTCTATATCCTCCTCCTCCTCTCCCTCTTTCTCCTCCTCCTCTTCCTCGTCTGTTTTCTTTTTCTGCTCCTCCTCTTCCCTTTTTCTCCTCTTGTTATTGGCTCATAAACCTCCTCTTTCTTCTCTCTCGTTTTCCTTTCCGTCTCTTCCTGTCGGGACCCGCTGATGGGCTCCAAAGGGAGACAACACACTGCTTGCACTTGCGACAATTAACTTAAGATTCTGGTACTTTAGGAGTATTTAAAGGAGTTCGTAAGTTGGGGTGATGAAACTGTGTCTTACATTTATTTTAGTCTACCTTAATACTACTTCAACATTACAAAAGATAAAAATATTGTTAAAACCAGCAACAGGCTTTCTCTCACTGCTGGTTACTGACGTTAATACTGATATAACACTGAGAACTCAAAAATCGCACAATAAACCGTCACAGAAATATAATCACTTAGTTTCAAATAATCCTTAACAGCACTATTAACACAATGGATACGCTTTCCTCTACGGTACCGCTTCACTCCATACTCACAGTAAAACAGATGAATGCTCTGCCCATGCTATCTAAGGGCGGACAACTGAGTGCGGTAGTGTACAGAGAGCTAGCAGAGTGCTGGCTGATCTGAGGTCTATCCTGCAGAATGCTCCTTATATATGGGGGGGCTGGACATGACATACATACATACATAACGGGGGTAACATGGGAGTCTTCCGTTCCTAACCGGCATGGTCTATAAGGGTGGGTCACGCGCCTGAATGTACAAGTTAATGAGCTAAGCGGAGCACCGATTGATTTTATGTACAAGGGACGTAGGGGTGAGTATCCTAGGGGCATCCTTAGGGTACGTAGCTTACAATTAAGGGATTCTAATCCTTGTATTGAGGAGGGTAGCTGCCACGCGAGAGGTGAATCACCGAGCGGTTGACGTGTTGAGCGTGTTGACAGCTGGTACTGCGGACGGTCTGGCGCCTCGTTTGCTTACCCTCCGGAGGCCTGGCTGTGTTCAGTGTTCTTGAGTGTTCTTGAATGTTCTTGTGGGGGGTGATATTCAGCGTTCTATACCGCTGTCGCCCTCGGTGGATAATGTGGTGGATGACGGTGATGCTGCAGCTATCGTGTTGAGTGGTGTCGCGTCCCGCGGGGCACCACATTCCTCTTCCTCTTCCTCTTCTTGCTCTTCCTCCTCCTCTTCTTCTTTTTCTCCTTCGTCCACCTCGTACTCATCGTTATTTTTGTTTATATTCTTCTCTTTTTTTCCCTCTCCATTTCTTTTTCTTCTTATTCCTCCTCCTCCTCCTCCTCCTCCTTCCTCCATCCTCCATCCTAATCTCCACCTCCCTCGAGAATCCAGAACACACACACACACACACACACACACGCACACGCACACACACACACACGGTCTTCTCCATTACCTCTTCGTGGTCTCATTGTGGTCTGGAAGGCTTGCTGTAATTACTATCTGGGGGGTGGGGAGGGGGCGGAGGAAAGAAGAAATGGCAGGGAGGCATGGAAGGAGGAAGGGAGGGAGATGGAGGCGCTAGGGGAAGGGTAGGACAGGTAGGCTCTAGGTGAAAGGTGACATGGGAAGGGTAGTTTTTATATTTATTTATTCTACCTTTAGTCAATGGCTCAGGTGGGCTTTTTTGATGGGGCCTATTGGTCAGCCCTAGTCCGTTATGGCTCAGGGAAGTGTTTACAGTGGCGCTATTTTGCTACCTGATCGTCTTTCTGAATCTAGAGTCTTGGTTGATAGGTGGTCTTCAGGACAGCATGTGGGTAGTCTTAAGCCACTCAGCGGTGACTGAAAAAATTGCCAGCTTGGTTATAGTGGCGAGGAAGAAGAAAAGAAGGAAGAAAAAAAGAAGAAAGAAAAGTAAAGAAAAGAAAAACGAAAAAGAAATGAAAAACAAGAAGAAGAAGAAGAAGAGAAGGAGGAAGAAGATAGAAGAAGAAAAAAAAATAGAGTTTGAGAATATGAAAATAAAATAAAAGCAAGGAGAACGAGGGAAACAAGCAAGATAAAGAGAAGTAAGAAAGAAAGCAAGCAAAACGAAATAGAGAAAGAGAGGAAGAGGAAGGTAAAGAAAGGGGGATAGGGGTAGGAGGGAGGGAGACTTCAGTGCCATGACATCAAATTTTAGGCTAATGGGAAATGTGTGAAGGAGATGGGAGGGAAGGAACATAAGGAAGGGACGGAACAAGGACATAGGAGTAAGAGGGGAGAGTGGGTGTGTTGGGAAAGGGGTATGCGTTGGTGAAGGGGAGGAGAAGGGAGAGATTTGAGTCCCATAAGGTGTGGAAGTTAATGGGAGGTTAAGGGGAGGAGGGAGATAAAGGAGGGGGGGAACATGGGCAGGGGAGTAAGAGGGGAGAGTGGGTGTGTTGGGAAAGGGTTATGCGTTGGTGAAGGGGAGGAGAAGGGAGAGATTTGAGTCCCATAAGGTGTGGAAGGTAATGGGAGGTTAAGGGGAGGAGGGAGATGAAGGAGGAGTGGAACAAGGACATAGGAGTAAGAGGGGAGAGTGGGTGTGTTGGGAAAGGGGTATGCGTTGGTGAAAAGGAGGAGAAGGGAGAGATTTGAGTCCCATAAGGTGTGGAAGGTAATGGGAGGTTAAGGGGAGGAGGGAGATGAAGGAGCGGTGGAACATGGGCAGGGGAGTAAGAGGGTAGAGTAGGTGTCTTGGGAAAGGGGTATGCGTTGGTGAAGGGGAGGGAGAAGGGAGAGATTTGAGTCCCATAAGGTGTTGAATCTAATGGGAAGGTTAAAGGGAGGAGGGAGATGAAGGAGGAGTGGAACAAGGGCAGAGGAATAAGAGGGGAGAGTGGGTGTCTTGGGAAAGGAGTGTATGCGTTTGTGGAGGGGAGGGAGAAGGGAGAGGTTTGAGTCCCATAAGGTGTGGAGGCTAATGGAAGGTGTGAGGGGGAAAGGGAAGGCGTAACTACGAAATAACGAAGTAAATAACGACAGGTATTATTGTCTTAGTATGTATGTATTAGTGATCCCGTTGGAGAAACACAAACAAGCCTTCCGGGGATCGTCATCATCATCATCATCATCATCATCAGGACTCAGTGTGGCGGGCGGCGGCGCGCACTTCGAATTCACCTTCTTCAGTGTGGTTTGAAATGTGACAGGGGGAGGCTGTGGAAGGGCCATGAAGAAGGGACAGAACAAGGGCATAGGAGTAAGAGGGGAGAGTAGGTGTCTTGGGAAAGGGGTATGCGTTGGTGGAGGGAGGAGAAGGGAGAGATTTGAGTCCCATAAGGTGTGGAAGTTAATGGGAGGTTAAGGGGAGGAGGGAGATGAAGGAGGGGTGGAACAAGGGCAGAGGAATAAGAGGGGAGAGTGGGTGTCTTGAGAAAGGAGAGATTTGAGTCCCATAAGAGGTTAATGGGAGGTTAAGGGGAGGAGGGAGATGAAGGAGGAGTGGAACAAGGGCAGAGGAATAAGAGGGGAGAGTGGGTGTCTTGAGAAAGGGGTATGCGTTGGTGGAGGGAGGAGAAGGGAGAGATTTGAGTCCCATAAGGTGTGGAAGTTAATGGGAGGTTAAAGGAAGGAGGGAGATGAAGAAGATATGGAATAAAGACAGATAAAGCAAAGGGGTAGATTGTAAGGCATCTCAGGGTAAGGGATAGTGGGCTGTAGCGTATTATTGTGGAAGGGTTAAAGATCTGAGGCATGAAGAGGAAGTTAAGTAAAGTTTGATACGGGAAAGGGGAGGGTAGAGGGTGTGTAAGGTAAGGCAAATTGTAAGATAAAGCAAAGGGGGAAGATTTTAAGATTAGGAAGTGTAGGATTAGGTAAGGGAGAGTGTAAGGTAAGATACAGGGAGTGTAAGATAAGGTAGAGGGTGTGTAAGGTAAGGCAAATTGTAAGATAAAGCAAGGGGGGGGGGAGATTATAAGATTAGCCACTGTAAGATAAGGTAAGGGAGAGTGTAAGGTAAGATTAAGGGAAGAGTGGAAGGCATCTCTGGGTAAGGGTGTGTCTATTGAACGCTATTAGGAAAGTTGAGGTAAGGAGGAGAGGGACGTGGCATAGGGTAAGAGGAGTAAGGTAAGGTAAGGTAGATAGATAAGGTAGAAGGAATAGTGGAGGGCATCTCAGGGTAAGGGTGTGTCTATTGAACGGTATTAGGAAAGTTAAGGCAAGGAGAAGGCCGTGGCATAGGGTAAGAGGGGTAAGGTAAGCTGAAGGAACAGTGGAGGGCATCTCAAGGTAAGGGTGTGTCTAAGTTCAGGCAAGGAGGAGAAGGACCTGGCATAGGGTAAGAGTTGTAAGGTAAGCTGAAGTAAGAGTGTCAGGCGTCTTAAGGTAAAGGGCTGGTTCGCGTAGGTGTGTTGGGGAAGGTTAAGGTAAGGAGGAGACGGAGGAGGCACTATTGTGGTGAGAGGTTTTATGTTGGCACTGTGGAGTCTTAAGAGGCGTGCCGGGAGGGAGGGAGTTGTAGTGGAGGAGAAGGAGAAGGAGGAGGAGGAAGAGGAGAGGAAGGAGGAGGAAGCGGAGGAGGGAAGGGTTAAAGACTGTGTGGGAGGAGAAGGAGAAGGAAAAGGAAGAAGAAGAAGAGGAGGATGAGGAGGAGGAGGAGGAGGAGGAGGAGGAAGAATAGAGGTAGTACACAAAGAAACACAAAGGAAGAACAAACAACAGCAGACCTGCTGGTCCTTACGAGGTTGTTTGTGACAAGCTACACTAACTATCTAATCAAAGGTGGAAGATGAAGGACAGCAAAGGCGAAGGCTCCTCCCCACCCCCCCATCCCTCCAGCCAAAGCTGGCAGGAAAGGAAAAAGAACCATGCAGCATGGAAAAACTGCATGGAATTTATGTAGGAAAGAGGAAAGAACTACCATTACTGCTACCACTAACCGGGCGATAAAAGCGGACAAGGACACCAGTATTCGAAAGAACTTAACGTTATTACGACAATGAGTAATATCTAAGTTGCTGGTTGGATTCAAAACACTTGTCTAATCTATTCTTGAAGGCCATAACTGTTGTACTATCAACGACATCACAAGGTAGAGAGTTCCAAACATTAACAACTCGATTGAAGAAGAAGTGTTTAGCTTCGTGCGACGAGAATCTTTTACCACTTATCTTCAAATTGTGATTTCTTCTTGTTCTATTTGATCGATCAATTGTAAAGTAATCTTCCGCATTAATATCACTGAATCCTTTGAACATTTTAAACACTTCTATTAGATCGCCTCGCATTCTTCGTTTTGATAGGCTGAATAAATTTACTTTTAAGCCTTTGTTCATATGACAAATTTCAACCTAGGAATCATCTTTGTTACTCTTCGTTGGACCTGTTCCAACTTTTCTATGTCTTTTCTGTAGTAGGGAGACCAAAACTGTACACAGTACTCTAGACGGGGTCGAACCAACGAATTATACAGTTTTAATATTACTTTTTCCGATTTATTATTAAAGACTCGTCCGATGAAGCCAACCAATTTGTTTGCAGTTTTAACTACCTCTGAACAATGCTGACCGGGCTTTAAATCGCTTGATATAGTGATTCCAAGATCCTTTTCTTTACTTACTGCAGAAAGTTGTTGGCCATTCATTACGTACCGAACGCGATTGTTATTTTTTCCGATGTGCAACACTTTACATTTCTCAACGTTAAATTTCATTTGCCATTGATTGGCCCAACGTGCAAGTCGATCTATATCTGATTGTAAAGCTTCTTCGTCGAGTATCGCAGTTACTTTACTAGCAATTTTTGTGTCATCAGCAAATTTTGATACTTTGCAAGTGAGCCCATCATTGATATCATTAACATAAATTAAGAAGAGCATGGGGCCAAGCACTGATCCTAGTAGTAGGAGGAAGAGGAGGAGAGAAGGGTTAAAGACTGTGTGGGAGGAGGAGAAGGAAGAGGAGGAAGAGGAGGAAGAGGAGGAGGAGGAGGAGGAGGAGAAGGAGGTTAAGTGTCAGCAAGGACAGTAAAGGAATTAGTGGAGGTTACGTTGACGGGAGGAAGAATAGACAGATAGACAGATAGACTGATAGATAGCAAGATAGACACGAGAATACATAGATAGATAGATAGATAGATAGATAGATAAACAGGTTCCTACATACAAAGACAGAAAAAACGGATCAATCTCTGTTACTGTTTCTAGATACATAAAAAATATACAGAAAGCAAGATAGACAAACACAAGGGTAGATAAACAGATAAACAGATAGATAGATAGATAGATAGATAGATAGATAGATAGATAGATAGATAGATAGATAAATAAACAGAAAAACGGATCAATCTCTGTTACTGTTTCTAGATACACAAAAAAAAACAGACAGAAAGCAAGATAGACAGACACAAGGGTAGATAAACAGATAGACAGATAGATAGATAGATAGATAGATAGATAGATAAATAAACAGAAAAACGGATCAATCTCTGTTACTGTTTCTAGATACATAAAAAATAGACAGAAAGCAAGATAGACAGACACAACGGTAGATAAACAGATAGACAGATAGATAGATAGATAGATAGATAGACAAACAGATGCATACATTCAGACAGACAGACACAGACAGATTAATCTCTCCTTCAGTAATTGTACAGCAGAAAATACATTGTTCTTACGAAAGGACACACACTCTTGTCTGCAAAATTCCCGGCCATTGTGTGTATTAACATTCATGAGTGCATACAGATACGCTTGTAGACATAGATAGAACATACATACATACATATATACATACTGATATTTTGCTTTTTATGCTTAATTTTAGTTTTCATGTATATATTTTTTTGTCTCCTTCCTTGAGGTGACTCCTTTATTGTGAACGAAATATATACATCATACATTCATTTATACATACAGACACATTCATTCATTCATATATACATACATAGAACAGACTACATACATACATTCAAACACACACACACACACACACACACACACACACACACACACACACACACACACACATAAGAACCTAAGTCGATGCAATTTAAACATTCATGAGCCTTGCAACACACCCAAGACAAACAGACAGGCAGACGACGATAAAAAGAAAGGAAATATGCATGACAATATATTCTTTACGCTCCCTGCCTCTGTTCCTTTCAAGATTCTCGTATATTTATTCCTCCTCCTCAACTGCCTTATTTTTGTTGCATTTTTCTCGTTATTTTTCTTATTTTTTTCCTGCTTCTGAATTCCTTTTATTTTATTCATTTTTCTTTTATTCATTTTATTTTTCTTCTTTTCGTTCATGTATTTTTTTCTTCTTCCTTTCTCTCAATTCTTTTTATTTTTGCTTCATTTTTCTTGTTATTTTTCTTATTTTTTTCCTCCTTCTGAATTCCTTTTATTTTATTCATTTTTCTTTTATTCATTTTATTTTTCTTCTTTTCGTTCATATATTTTTTTCTTCTTCCTTTCTCTCAATTCTTTTTATTTTTGCTTCATTTTCTCATTATTTTTCTTATTTTTTTCCTCCCTTTCAATTCCTTTATTTTTGTTTCATTTTTTCTTCTTTTCATTTATATATTTTTTTCCTCCTTCCTCTTAATTCCTTTATTTTTCTTTCATTTTCCTTCGTCTCAGCTCAACTATTTGTGTTTCATTATGGTTTTTTTCCATCTCGATTTCAAATTCATGTGGAGATTTAAATAATATTGTCACTCATAAATGGTTTGTGTTGATGTTAGTCTTTCTGTGTGTCTGTGTATGTCTGTTTGTCTGCTTGCTTGTATGTCTGTGTAACTATCTATATGCCTGTCTGCTTGTTTTTATGTCTGTGTAACTATCTGCCTGTCTGTTTGTTTGTGTGTTTGTTTTTCTGTGTATATATTTCTTTCCATCTCCTTTTTTTTATTTCCCTTTTTTTGTATAGATCTAACTCCTTATCTCATATTAATCTATCTATATCTATCTCTATCTCATTTATCTCCTAACTTATCTATATCGGTATTTCACTTTTTTCTCAGTATTTAATCTATCTGTATCGCTTTTATATCTATCTCTTTCATGTCATCTCTCTATCTTTCTCATGTAATATAATGCTCAATATCAACTTTTTTTCATCTTTCTAACCCTCAACTCCACTTCAATCCACTAACATCGTACCTTTGAGACTGGATTCCTCTCCCCTTTCACATAACTCCTCACCTCTCTCTTCACATTCCTCCCTCCCACACCCTTTCCTCCTCCCTCCCTTTCGTCTCTCTCCCTTTCCCTCCCTTTTTTCTCTTAACTTATCTATTTATCATTTATCTATCTATGTTTTTTTCATGGTGTCTTATATTACATTTTCTTATCTATCTTTTTCATTGTCAATATCACATTTTTTTATCTATCTTTTTCATGCTGTCTTATATCAAATTTATCTATCTGTCTTTCTTATGCTGTCTATATCACACCTATTTATCTATCTTTTTCATGCTGTCTATCACATTTATCTAACTTGCCATCGTTTTCCTGTAATACCCTTGTAGTTATGCCCTTGTATCTATGCCCTTGTATTTATGTCCTTGAACTGTCTCCTTTGGTGTTAAAAAAATATCATTCTTATTTTCAACTTATTTCCCTACGTCACTTCATCATCTTACCTTTGTGACACGGCTCTTCTCCCCTTTCATAACTCCTTGCCTCTTTTCACCTTCCACCCTCCCACGCCCTTTTCTCCTCTCTGTTCCCTCCCCCTCTCTCGTCCCTCATGTCTTCCCCTCCCCTCCACTCAACACTATTTACATTCAACAGCCCGTGGAATGAAGAGGAAGTGTGTTGGGTGTAGCGTCCACTTCTCCTCCTCTTCCTCCTCCTCTTCTTCTTCTTCTTCTTCTTCTTCTTCTTCTTCCTTCTCTTCGTCATCTTGGTTATCATGTTACTCTTCCTCCTCCTCTTCGTCTTGGACCAGAAATATAGTTTTGTCTATCTTGTCTATCTTGCTGTCTATCTTATCTATCTTGCTATCTTGCTGTCTATCTTGCAATCTTACTTTCTATCTTGCCATCTATCTTGCCATCTTGCTATATTGTTATCTATCTTGCTCTTTAACTTGCAATCTTGCTGTCTGTCTTGCTCTCGATCTTGCTGTCTTGCTGTCAATTTTGCTGTCTATCTTGCTATCTTGCTGTCAATTCTGCTGTCTATCTTGCTGTCTATCTTGCTATATATTTTGCTTTCTGTCTTGCCGTCTTGCTTGTCTATCTTGTCCGAATTAGTGATCAGCTTTAATTGTGTATGTGTGTGTGTGTGTGTGTGTGCGTGTGTGTGTGTGTGTGTGGTAATTCAATCCGTCATTCCTTTCTTCTCCTGCCAAACCGTCCATCATTTTTACTCTTCCTCTCTTTTTCTCCTCCTCCTCCTCCTCCTCTTAGGTGTGGCCGCAGGTGGTGAGTGGCTACCCTTGCATGGAGGAGGGGAGGGAGGAGAGAAAGGAGAAGGGAAGGAAGGGAGGGGAAGGAAGGGAAGGGGGAAGGGAGGTGAGTGGCAGGTGTGTGTGTGTGTGTGTGTGTGTGTGTGTGTGTGTGTGTGTGTGTGTGTGTACGTGTGAAGTCTCGGGTTACCGGGCTGTCGACAGGACTGCATCGGGAGGCTTCGCTGGTGGAGAGACGAGGAGGGAGGAGGGAATAGAGTTGGAGAGGAAAGATGTGTGAGAAAGATGGAGGAAAGATATTGAGGAGGAAGATGGAAGAGGGGGAGGAAAAAGATGGAAGAGAGATGAAGTTGATGTATGAGGGAGATGGAGAAGAGATGGAGGAAAAGAGAGGAGAGAATTGGGAACGGAGGAGGAAGAGAGGAGATGGAGGAAACTGGGAAGGGAGATGGGAAGGGAGGGGAAGGAGGGGGTGAAAAAGAAGAGAGGAAGAAGGGAAGGAAGGAGAAGGAAGAAGAGAAGAAAAGGAGGAGAAAGGAGAGACGGGGAAAGTGTGAAAGAGAGGAGGAGGGGAGATGGAAGGGTTGGAAGAAGAGAGGAAGAAGGAGGAAAGGAAAGAGAAGGAGGAAGAGAAGAAAATGGATAGAGGAGAGCCTGGGAGGAGAAAGGAGAGAGGGGGAGAGTGTGAAAGAGAGGTGAAGGGGAGATGGAAGGGGGTTGAAAGCAGTTAGAAGAGAGAGAGAGAGAGAGATGCGGAGGTGAGGGGAGATGAGGGGAGATGAGGGTGAGGGAAGGGATGCTGAAGGAACACAAAACACCTGGGCCTTAATGAAACACGTATAAACAGTGGTACGGTATCCCCTCAACTGTCTGTCATCAATCTCTATCCCCACCTCCACTCGGGCGGGCAGACCACACACCCAGAGGAGGAGGAGGAGGAAGAGGAGGAGTAACAGAAGCAGACGTCAGAGGAGGAGGAGTGTGAGGAGGAGGGATGTGTGTGCTGGGAACTCTTGAGGAAAATATGACGGGAATGATTTTGACACGAAGACACGTAAATGCAATGCGGAGGAGAGAAAGGAGAGGTGGAAGAGGAACAGTTTTGATGATTGACAGGTTTTAGTGTAGGTGTGTGTGGGGGGATTGGGGAGGGGCTGTGTGTGTGTGTGTGTGTGTGCGTGTGTTGTGTCGCTCCTAACGTCATCAAGCCTTCATTACGCACGGATATGATTAATACCTGGAGGCCGCGATGATTACAGAGTTTGCGATTTCTATTCCCCGGTAACGATGTTCTTTAAAGCGAAAGTTTGGAAGTCGGTCCTCTCTTCCCGGAACCTTCCTGAGGGCGGAGGGCCGTCTGTCACCCCCGCCGCGTCTTATAATGTTTAATAAGTGTAGCGTTGTGCGCCGCGGGATTGCTTGAACTCTTCCGCTCTTTCGGGGAATCGGGGATGCCTGCGTGTACCGGTGTGTGTCAAGAGTGATCGTGACGCCAGCGTTCAACTTTAACCCGGTAGCTGCGGGGGTCATGTTTCTTAAAGGCTCCTCTAAGCGAATTAATTAATGAAAAAAAAAAATCATCACTCACGCAAACCATTTCATATTATATATAATATTATATAGCTTATGCATAATTTTTTTTGAGGGGGGTTTATATAGGGGCAAAAATTTGTCCCGTCGCTGGTACACGGTAAAGCCACAAATTTGTCCCGTCGCTGGTACACGGTAAAGCCACAAATTTGTCCCGTCGCTGGTACACGGTAAAGCCACAAATTTGTCCTGTTGCTGGTACGCTGTAAAGCCACAAATTTGACCTGTCGTTGGCACACGGTAAAGCCACAAATTTGGCCCGTTGCTGGTAAAGCCACAATTTGTCCTGTCGCTGGTACACGGTAAAGCCACAAATTTGTCCTGTCGTTACACGGTAAAGCCACAAATTTGTCCCGTCGCTGCTACACGGTAAAGCCACAAATTTGTCCCGTCGCTGGTACACGGTAAAGCCACAAATTTGTCCCGTCGCTGGTACACGGTAAAGCCACAAATTTGTCCCGTCGCTGGTACAAGGTAAAGCCACAAATTTGTCCCGTCGCTGGTACACGGTAAAGCCACAAATTTGTCCCGTCGCTGGTACACGGTAAAGCCACAAATTTGTCCCGTCGCTGGTACACGGTAAAGCCACAAATTTGTCCCGTCGCTGGTACACGGTAAAGCCACAAATTTGTCCCGTCGCTGGTACACGGTAAAGCCACAAATTTGTCCCGTCGCTGGTACACGGTAAAGCCACAAATTTGTCCCGTCGCTGGTACACGGTAAAGCCACAAATTTGTCCCGTCGCTGGTACACGGTAAAGCCACAAATTTGTCCCGTCGCTGCTACACGGTAAAGCCACAAATTTGTCTCGTCGCTGGTACACGGTAAAGCCACAAATTTGTCCCGTCGCTGCTACCGGGTTAAGAAACACCTATTGAAAACTAGGCCGCCTGTGATTCAGTCCAAGATGTGTCCCTAACTCTTCCTCTCTTACTAAGTCATTCAGATGGAAGAGGGAAGGAACACATTGCACTCACTCTCAGTACTGCATATCGAGTGTCTTGCAGCAGGCTCTTAACGGTACTAAAGGGGATAAGAATGAAGGTTTGGAAACATCACTCTGAAACAGCTCACCCCACTCGGTTGTTGTTGTTGTTTTACGTTCGGGCAACAGCGCCGGTAGACTTTCATGGTGGGACCTGATGGTTGGCCCCAGCTCGTTAGTGGCGCAGGTAAGTGTTTTATTGTGGCGCCGTTCTTGCTTGCTTCATGATACCGCCCCCCCCCAAAAAAAAGCTCCTCTTGATCATTTTAAGTTTCACTATAGAGTCCGGGTTGATAGGTGGTCTTAACGACAGCATATGGGTAGTCTTGGGCCACTCGGAGATGACTGAAAATTGCCGGCTTGTAGCGACGGGCGAACTTGAAGCCGGGTCTCTGGACAACGCCCCCACACCCTGACCACTCAGCCACCGCCTCCACAAACATATCACACGGAAACAGTTAACGGCTCCTATGACAGGGATTGGCCATCACAGAATGACTTTCACTCGACAACAAACCATGACCCAAGGCTGCCCGCCCGCAGTCTGCCGTGTGTCAACAAACCCGCGAAGCCACACACGGCATAATAAACGACGCGGCGGAGACTCGTTAAACAATAATTACACTAATTATGACGAAGCGTTCCCGGCAAAAAGTTATAAAACACGGGGCGTGCAGCGGCGGTGAACGGAAAGCAAATGAGCAAAGGACAAAGTAATAGCAGACGATGTAATAGCAGACAGGGTAATAGGAGATAATGTAGTAGGAGACAATGTAATAGGAGATAACGTAATAGCAGAGAACGTAATAGCAGAGAGCGTAATAGCAGAGAACGTAATAGCAGAGAACGTAATAGCAGACAGTGTTACGTGCGCTCACTCATACAAATAACCGTGAACAAGCAGATGAAGATAAGCGTGAAATATATCTTGTTAAACTAAGTAAAAATGAAAACAGGGACAAAAAAATACGCAATAAGGTGAGAAAGAAAATTTAATAACGCACAACAAACCAAACACATCACTAACTAAGGCGTCATATGTTCCTCTCTCTTCTCTTCTCTCCTGCCTCTCACCCCCCCACTTTCCTCTCACACTTTCCTCCCTTCACTCCTCTGCATCTCCTCTTATCTCCACACTTTTCCTCCATCTCTCTCTCTCTTTCCTCCCTTGCTTCCATCATCTCAGTTCCCTCTTTCACACTTTCCTCCCTCTCTCCTCCTTACCTCCCTTCTCCTGCTCCTTCCTTCAATCCTTTTCTTCTCCCCTCATCACACTTTTCCTCCATCTCTCTCTCTCTTTCCTCCCTCCTCTTAAGTTTAATGAAAACGCTAGATTAAGTGTGGGTAAGATAATGAACTAAAGGGAGCATAATGTTAACTTACAAACACTCATATTAACTGAAAACTGGCGCCTCGGAACACTATCAAACCCTTACTGTTTTCCTAATTAGATGAACACCTTATTTTTTGCTCCATCGTTTACAGAGTGGTGGCCGGGGAGTGGCTGGCGGTGGCAGGGCGCGTCTGAGGGGGTGCGGGGCGGCGGTGGGTTCCCTCGCCCTTGGGTAAACTGTCGATATTCATCCGAACTTGAGGCCTTACGCGAAGATGTCCATTGCACCAATACCATGATAACCTCACAAAAGGGGATAACTCAGAGTTGTATGTTAAAGAGTAAGTCACAAAGGAAGTGTAGCCCCCTTAAGAACCTGTATAATTAACTCGGTCCATGGACTTAAAAATTTAACACAAAAACTGTTAAAAAAATAATATTCACGCTTCCTTCTAAAATCACAAGGGAAAGATCACTGAAAGCGTCGTTTCGGATATTTCGCCATATGTCTTTATTTCAGTTCATACGAAACAAGAATAGGGAGATAATGCAGGAAGAAGATAAGAAGCAACGAAGAGATAAAAAGAGGAAGAGAAGGAACGAGAATAACATAACATTGACAGGGAGGAAAAAGAGGAGAAAGAGGAGGAAGAAGAGGAGGAAGAAGAGGAGAGTTAGGAGTAGGAGGGTTTGAGGAGGGTAAGGGTTCCGGAGGTAGAGTCTAGCAGCACTGTCAGGGCGCGTGCTGGTCACTGCTCACGCAAACGACACTGATTTACACGCGGTTTGCTGGGAGGTTTCCTCCAAGGTTACCCGCTACCCGCGTCCTGTATGGCCACTCCTATTAGATAACATGTGTTTGTTCTTGCCTCTAACCCGATAGGCGTCCCGCTACCCTCTACCCTCCCAGCAAACCGTGTGCAGTGTTGCCGCACCTTAGAGATCCGACACGTTAGAATCTACATTTCGAAATAACGGCAACACATTTTTAAACATAACTTATGACAGCCATTGCGCATGACGAGAGAATGAAGTCAGTATTTAAAAGTTAATAAAGTAAAGACATTTAGGTGTTCGTTGGACCAAACTCACTTTTAAAGAAAATGTTTGGTTAGAGGTATCCACTTAGTAGTATTGCATCGTAACAATTGTTGGTGGCCTACGCTGGGGAAGACTAAAGGAAACCCGTGGATAATTGTATGAACTAACTGCTTTACTATTCAAGTTAGCTTCATTTTTAATCTCTAATGATCCCCGGCCTAGTGAGCTTCCAAAAGTCCCCGCCAACCTGATCTAATTATACGATGATGTTAAATTTACCAAACCAGCGACGTGTTAACCGATTGGATGCGGGTTTCCTACAATAAGACATCACCAAGCTACAGGAGTGGAACAAAAAGTGGCTGGTAAAATTTAGTGAAGAAAAAATGTGAGGTCATGCATCTTGGGAGGGGAAATCCAGTACACCAATACCACATGGGAAACACTCCACTACCCACCACAGAGGCACAGAAAGACCTGGGAGCATATGTTACCAGGCTACCAGTGAAGGCGAAATCCGTGCCAATCGCAGCGGACGGGTTAATTTGGTCGTCGGTGTTGTATAATTTTCAGTAAACATTGCTTCCAGATGCAGGTCAGGATATATACACTTTTCATTAGGCCTGACAAACTCGTCTCTTATTTTTTGCTAAAGCATTTCATCACATATTACGAAGCTCATTTGTTTTACTGATTTGTATTATATCATTAGACTCCTTTCTTTGAGCATTAATTATTTACGTTTTTTCCCTACTAATTTATAGATCTCATCGGTGATTTGTTAGTGTCCTTAATTAGTGCCCTTGCTTCGATTATATATTATTAACCACTTTTCATTCATTCATTTCATCGACGCCAACCCCTAGAGCTCCCTCCAGGGGATGGCCACGGCAAAAGAGCTCCCAACTTTCTCTATCCAGACACTCCCTCCTTGCACTTTTCTACTGAATTATATAAAGATTAGTGACCTTTCTTGCCCTCAGGCTCATCTGCATCTCAGTATGTTGAATGTATGTTGATTATGGCTGTGTTGAGTATGTTGAACTTGAAGGAACTTAAAACGAACGTCGAAAGGAGTACCATACCCCTCCCCCGAGCCCCACACAACCCCCCCCCCCACTCAGAACCCCCACTCACCCACATGTCTCGCCCCCCACACATCCTCCTCACACTCAGAGACTTCCCCCACTCCCCACACGGATATAACCCTCTCTTCCCCCCCCACACACACTCTCACAGACCACCCCCAATCCTACCCCCCACCCCCCCACTCATGGGTCACGTTCCAGGGCGGGCAAGTAAGTGTTTCGAGCCCTCCTCTCCTCTCCTCTCCCGCTGTCTCTCCGCCACAAGCGTCTGATATATGTGTTATTTTCCGTAACAGCAAATTGCATAAAACTTTGGGAGGTTATATATTGTTTTGGTTGAGCGAATTTATTGGCGTATATTTCATCTTAATATTTCAATACGGCGCAAAGACTGGGACCGACGTGCGCGGTGATATTTTACCGAGGCGATGGGCAAGAAGTGTTGGCCGGCGGGGAACTAGCGGGGAGATATCTGTGCCGTGCGATTCTGCTTCTTCCACCTCCTCCTTCTCTGCCTCGTCCTCCTCCTCCTCCTCCTCCTCCTCCTTGTTCTCATTCTCGTTCTCGTCTTTGTCTTTGTCCTCCTCCTCCTCGTTCTCGTCCTCGTCTTTATCCTCTCCTTTTCCTCCCTCATCCTCCTCTTCCTCCTCCATCTTGGCTTTATGAGTTCACGGCACAGCGCGCTCCTTTAATAGTCCTCCATTGTCTTCTGACCTTATAACTAACACCTCCTCTCACCTCCGTCCGGCTGTCTGGTAGTTGAGTGCCGGCGCAGCGTTCTGGAGTACCCGGGTTCGAGTCTTGCCCGCCGCCTCTGTGTCTTTAAGTATTCCCCAAATATAGCACTGGTCGCCCACTTTCTATGTATAAGTACTCTTCAAATATTGCACCGGTCTCCTTCGTCTTCAATGGTCTCTATCTTCACCACCATCATCAGAAGCTTCACCGACATCCCCAAGTCTTTAATGAACTGCATCAACCTTCTTCAGGCCGTCAAACATAGCACCTTCCTCTTCAATGATCGTTTTATTCTCACCACCATCATAATCAGAAGCTTCAATAAGACTCCTTCTTTAGCCCGTCCGCTGCGATTGGCACGTATTTCGCCTTCACTGGTAGCCTGGTAACATGTACTCCCAAGTCTTTCTTTGTCTCTGTGGTGGATAGTGGAGTGTTTCCCTTGTGGTATTGGTATGCTGGGTACCCCCTCCCAAGATGCATGACTTTACATTTTCCTTCATTGAATTGTAGAAGCCACTTTTTGTTCCATTCCTGTAGCTTGATGTCTTCTCGTAGGAAATCTGCATCCAAGGGGTTAGTGTGCAGCAACAACCTCTCTCTTTCAAGCACAGGTCACCAGCAGCTCTTAAATAAATGAGAGCTGGAACAAGACTAATGAAGGGAGTGTGGGGAGAGATTGAGTCCGAGGACCTGAGACACACAACACGTAAAGGGTCTTAAAAATCGTCCACCACCATTATTTTTTTAGTCAGTTTGTGTGGGTGGGTGGGTGTGTGTGTGTGTGTGTGTGTGTGTGTGTGTGTGTGCGTGTGTAAAGCGCTTCATAACTTGATCAGGAGATTAAAACTTAAACTTCTCCTACTTACATTTTCCTCGCTCGAAGGGAGTTTTAGTCATGAAGATGGAGGAGAGGGAGGAGGAGGAAGAGGAAAGAGAAGAAGGATCAGAAGAGGGAGAAAAAGAAGAAGAAGGTAGAAATAGAAAAAGACAACGACGAAGGCGAACCTGAAGGAGAAGAAGAAAGTTGAAAAAAAAGAAGATATGAAAAACAAAATGAAAGAGAAAGATGATGAAAAAAAAGATGAAAAAGAAAACGAAAAATAAAGATGAAAAAGAAAACGGAAAATAAAATAAAATTAAGAAGAAAAAACAAGACCATTGTGAAGAAGAAAAACAGAACGAAATAATTATAAGAAAACAAAACCACCACCACCACCACACACACAGAAACACACACAAGAGAAGACAAAGAAGACACGGGAAACCAATAGCACAATCTCAATATTCGCACTGTCGCCACTCGGTCAATCTGAAGAAAAGGTTATGAAGGGAAGAACGATGGAGGGCAGGAAGATCGAGGAGGAGGAGGAGGAGGAAGGGAAGGAGGAAGGGAGGAAAGGAGGGAAAGAAGAGTGTGAAAGAGTGTCATACCAATCTTGGAACGAATACGAAGGAGAGAGAGAGAGAGAGAGAGAGAGAGAGAGAGAGAGAGAGAGAGAGAGAGAGAGAGAGAGAGAGAGAGAGAGAGAGAGAGAGAGAGAGAGAGAGAGAGAGAGAGAGAGAGAGAGAGAGAGAGAGAGAGAGAGAGAGAGAGAGAGAGAGAGAGAAATAAAAATATAAATGATGAGAAAAGAAAAAAAAGAGAAAAAGAGAAAAAGAGAAAAGAAAAAGAGAAAAAAAGAGAAGAGAGAGAGAGAGAGAGAGAGAGAGAGAGAGAGAGAGAGAGAGGGAGAGAGTGAGAGATTTACAGAGAGAGAGAGAGCTAGAGAGAGAGAGAGAGAGAGAGAGAGAGATGCGCGTTGCCTCGGTGTTCATATCCGTTGCATTGAACCTTGAGCCGATAGTTGCAGTATTAAAAATGGTGCCAAGAGAAGAAGGAATAGAAAGAATGTAGAAGAAAGAGATAGAGAGGAAAGGAAGATAAATATATAGGAGAGAAGGAAGAATTTTGAAGAGGGAAGAAAATTTTGCAGGGAAGAAAATACAGGAATAATGAATGAGGAAAGAAGAGAATGTAGAAGAATGAAGCAAAAGAAGGAAACTACGGAGAGAAGGAAGAGAAGAACGATTTGCAAGGGAAGGAAAATATAGGAGTAATGAATGAGGAAGAAAGAAAATATAGGGGAATGAAGCAAAGGAAAGAAACGATAGAGAGAAGGAAGAGGAAAACGATTTGCAAGGGAAGGAAAATATAGGAAAAAAGTCGCAGGAAACAGAAAGAAAGGAAAATAGAAGCAAAAAAGAAAGATTAAGAAAAGTACAGGAAAAATATAGAGAAAAGAAAAGCGAGGAGGAAAGATACAAATAAAAGGAAGAAAAAAAGAAGACAATAGTTCGTAAAAGAAGGAAAGAAAACCACAGAAAAGAATAAAGAAAATGAAAACAAAAAGAAAAAGTAAGGAAGGAGAGACACCATTAAGACGAAGAAAAAGAAGAAAAAAAAGAGTTCGTAAAAGAGGGAAGAAAAGTACGGAAAGAAAATGTTCAGCAAAGGAGAGAAAAAAAAGACGAAAAGAGAAAACAAGGAAAAATTTTGAGTTTGTAAAAGAGGGAAAGAAAAATACGAAAGAAAATGTAAAATAATGAAAAGAAAAACGGGAAAAAAGCGAGGGAAAAAAACTACTAATAAAAGGAAGAAGAAAAAGAAGAAAATATGAGTTTGGAAAAGATGAGCTCAGGTGTTGGAGGAAGAAAGTGTTATAAGAAAATGATTGATATACGGCTACGAAGATTACAGGTAAGACAAGGTGAGGGAGAAATGGAAGGTGAGGGGAGAAGGAAGGGGAGGGGAGAGGAGGAGGGGAGTTGAAAGACGAGGGGAGCAGAAGGGTAGATGGGGAGGTATAAGGGGAGGGAAGAAGGGGGAGAAAGGGAGGTGGAGAGTTATGAAGGAAAGGGAAGAAGGGGAGGAGAAAGGGAGGAGTGGGAGGGAGTTAAGGGGAGAAGGGGAGGGGAGGTGTGGAGGTGGAGAAGAGAAGAGGAGAAGAGGTACGAGGGGAAGGGAAGAGAAGTGAAGGTTAAAAGGGGAAGGGAGGAGAAGGAGAGGTAGGGACGCATGAGGGGAGGGAAGGGGTGGAGAAGGTGAGGAGGGGAGGCACGAAGGGAAGGGGTGGTGAGGTAAGGGGAGGGGAGAGGAAAGGGAGGGGAAGGGGAGGTGAGGTAAGGGGAGGGGAAAGGAAAGGGAGGCTGAAAATAAGGGAGATCTTAGAAGAGGCCTTTCCATCATATTACATATTCAGGTTGTTGTTCCGAGGCCAGAGAAGGGAAGGAGAAAAGGTCGAGAATATAGAAAGAAAAGATAAGGTAGAGAAAATAGAGAGAAAAGATAGAGGAAATAGAGAGAAAAGATAAGGTAGAGAAAATAGAGAGAAAAGATATGATAGAGAAAATAGAGAAAAGGTCGAGAAAATAGAGAGAAAAGATAAGGTAGAGAAAATAGAGAAAAGGTCGAGAAAATAGAGAGAAAAGATAAGGTAGAGAAAATAGAGAGAAAAGATAGAGAAAATAGAGAGAAAAGAGAGAGAAAATAGAAGGAAATAGAGAAAAAAAAGGCAAAACAAAGAGAAAAAGTGAAAACAAAAAAGAGAAATTAAGAAAAAGAAAAAGAAAAAAAGAGAGATAAAGAGAAAAATAAAAAGGAGGAAGAGAAAAAACAGAAAAAGGGGAAAAGAGAAGACAAAAAAAAAGAGAAATAGAGAAAAAGAAAAAAAAGAAAAAAATAGAGAAAAGAAAAAAAATAGAGAAAAAGAATAAAAGAGAAATAGGGAAAAGAGAGAGAGAGAGAGAGAGAGAGAGAGAGAGAGAGAGAGAGAGAGAGAGAGAGAGAGAGAGAGAGAGAGAGACAGAGAGAGAGAGAGAGAGAGATTGGTGATGTTGACAAAGAAAGAATAATATCACACGACGTGGTACAGAAAAATACATATGGATTCTGGGAACACACACACACACACACACACACACACACACACACACACACACACACACACACACACACACACACACACACACACACACACACACACACAATGATAACTCAGAAATGTAAGAAAAAGTAGGTCAAGAATAAGAAAAGAAGAAAAGTATCAACAACAACAATTACAACAGCAAAAAAAGATAATGCAAACAGTTTATATTTTCTTGTCTGTTGTTGTTGTTGTTGTTGTTGTTGTTCTTCTTCTTCTTCTTCTTCTTCTTCTTTTTCTTCTTTATCTTCATCTCCATCTTCTTTTTTTTTTCTTCTTCTTCTTCTCTTTCTTTTTTGTTGTTGTTCCACCGCTTTCATTAACCACAAAATTTTATCTTTCCTGACACATAAAAATATTCGCATCATACATTTTTCGCGACCTAATTCCGCCTTCTTGAACAATTATGAAACGGAGGAGTAACTAACTTTTCCTCTATCTTATTCCACTGACTTTATCTTTGCGAAACATCCACTTGTGTATTCCAAAGAAATGTTGCGGTCTTTCTTTTCCTTGGGCCAACTCTGTGCCGGAGCCGAGGGGGTTGGAGCAGCCTTCTATTCCTCCGCCTCTACCTCATAATACCAGTAAGGTTTTGTGAGGGGAATATTGTGCCGGAAAAATGAATAGTCTTGTTGGTAACGTGTTCCTTTTCCGTATTGTTTTCCAGGGTTGTTTTTAGATGTATTCAAAACCCCGTACAGTAAACTCATTTCATCTTCTTTTCTTCTTGCTCTTGTTCTCCTTGTTCTTGTTCTTTTTCGTCTTCTCTTTCTTCTTCTTCCTCTTCGTCTACTTCTGCTTCTTTTTTTTTTTTTCTTCTGGTTCTTTTTTCTTCTTCTTCTTTTTCGTGTTCTTCTTGTTCTTGTTCTTTTTCTTCGTCTTCGTCTTGTTATTGTTGTTGTTGTTGTTGTTGTTGTTGTTGTTGTTGTTGTTGTTGTTGTTGTTGTTGTTGTTGTTGTTGTTGTTGTTGTTGTTGTTGTTGTTGTTGTTGTTGTTGTGGATCTAAAAAAATGAAAATAAGTGCCTTTTCACTTATTTTCCTTGTACTTTTTTTAGATCCACTTTTTATTTCTCCAAACTCATCATCTCTTCCTTCCTCCTCATTAGATTATTATATTTCCACTTTTATAATAATCCCTCTATAATCTTCACTATCTCTATTGTCTCTTATCTCCTACTTATATTAATTTTTGTCGTTAAAACTATCAACTTATTTAAATGACCTCGTCTTCTTTCATAATGACAACACCACTAGGTAGATCTCATCCTTTATTTAAAATTGCCAATGGTGCCTTAGTAGATATGCCCCACCAAGCAATATTTATACGTTTTGAAATTTCGGTTCTTTGCTTCGTCTTTGTTTAGTAATTCAAATCGCTACGGGATTATTTTTAGCTATGCACTACTCTGCTCATGTAGGCCTAGCTTTTTCCAGAGTAGCTCACATCTGTCGAGACGTTAATCACGGATGAATACTACGAACTCTTCATGCTAATTGGCGCTTCTTTTTTTCTTATTTGTCTCTACCTACATATCGGGCGAGGTATTTATTTTAGATCCTATATAAATTTCCCTGCCTGAATAGTGGGAGTGGTAATTTTGTTTATAATTATAGCCACTGCATTCTTAGGTTATGTTCTTCCTTGAGGCCAAGTATCATTTTGAGGGGCCACAGTTATTACAAATTTATTTTCTGCTATTCGTTTTATCGGTACCGACCTAGTGCAATGAATCTGAGGGGGAGTCTCAGTTGATAACGCCACTTTTACTCGATTTTTTTCATTTCACTTTATTGTACCCCTTGTAGCAGCCGCATTTTCTATAATTCATATTCTCTTTCTTCACCAAACAGGAGCTAATAAACCTTTTGGAATTTCAAGGCAAACTGACAAAACTCCATTCCACCCTTATTTTACCTTTAAAGATATTGTAGGATTTGTAGTTATGTTAACGGGCCTCCTATTCCTGACTCTCTAAGCGCCATATTTTTTGGGTAATCCCGATATCCTCATTCCTGCAAACCCTCTTGTTACCCCCCCCACATATTCAACCAGAATGATACTTTCTTTTTGCCTTTGCTATCCTGCGATCAGTTCCTAACAAATCAGGTGGAGTTATTGCCCTAGCCGCTTCAGTAGCTATCTTAATGGTTCTACCTTTTACCCGTGTTTCAAAATTTCGAAGACTAGCATTTTATCCCCTTAACCAAGTGTTATTTTGAACCTTTGTAGTTATTGTTTTACTACTAACCTGAATTGGGGCACGAAGACCATTACATCCTTACAGGACAAATTTTAACTGCATCCCACTTCCTATTTTATATTCTTAACCCTCTTCTTCTTATCTGATGTGATGACATACTTATATGACTATTTAGTTTAATGAAAAAAACAAATGTTTCTTCTTTCTATTACTAGAATCTTTCATAAATTACAAACTTTTCTCTTTCAAGATTAATTCAATCTGACCAAAACAGAACTTTCCATGCACTTATTATTTCCTTAATTTTTTTTTATCCTTAAGAGGTCTTCCACCCATAACACGATTTATTCCAAAATGAATTATTATTCAAATTATATTAAACTCTTTTTTTCTTCTTCTCTCAGCTTTAATCGCTTTGTACTTCTACTTACGGATCATTATTACCCTAATTTTACTCTTTAACCCTATTTTAGAATTTCATATAAAATACAAATCCCTAACCGCTTCTCCTTCATTTAGAATTTTAAGCTATCTAAACTAAAAGCCTTCAAAGCTTTCTAAAAGAGTCCTAACCTTTTAAATTCTAATATTGTTCTCCACAACCATAAAGATATTGGAACCTTATATTTTATTTTTGGTGCTTGAGCCGGGATGGTAGGTACATCCTTAACAAGATTAAGACAACCAGGAAGATTAATTGTCAATGATCAAATTTACAATGTAGTCGTAACAGCCCACGCTTTTGTAATAATTTTCTTCATAGTTATACCTATTAGAATTGGAGGATTCGGTAACTGACTAGTACCTCTTATATCAGGAGCACCAGATATGGCCTTCCGCCGTATAAATAATATTAGAGTTTGGCTTCTTCCCCCTTCTCTCTCTCTCTTCTGCTAACAGGGAGGAAGAGGAGTGGGTACAGGGTGGACTGTTTATCCACCTCTAGCGGCCGCTATTGCTCATGCTGGTGCTTCTGTAGACCTAGGAATTTTTCTCTTCACCATGCCGGTATATCTTCAATTTTAGGGGCTGGAAATTTTATTACAACAGTCATCAATAAACGATCATACGGAATAACAATAGACCAAATACCCCTTTTCGTTTGAGGTGTATTTATTACTGCTGTTCTTCTACTTTTATCTCTCCCCGTTCTAGCTGAGCTGTCACTATGGTACTTACAGATCGCAATCTAAATACATCCTTTTTTGACCCTGCTGGGGGAGGAGACCCAGTTCTGACTAACTAACTAATCTATTCTTTCCTTATTTTTTCTTGTTATTTCTTTTCATTAACCTCTATGCTCGTTTCCTTGGGTTCTTTTCTTATTCCAATTTGTAACTAATTAATCTATTCCTCTTTCCTTATATTTTCTAGCTATTTCTTTTTATTAACTTGTATGCTTGTCTTTTTTGGTGCTTTTCTTATTCCACTTTATAAGTATCTAATCTGTTCTTTTTTCCATATTTTTCTATATACTTCTTTTCATTAACTTCTATGCTCGTCTTTTTAGTATCTTCCTTATTCCAATCTATAACTAACTAATCTATCCTGCGTTCCTTTTATTTTCTAGTTATTTATTTTATTAACTTGTATGCTCGTCTTTTTGGTGTTTTTCTTATTGCAATCTATAACTAACTAATCTATTCTTCGTTCTTTATATTTTCTAGTTATTTCTTTTCATTAACCCCTATGCTTGTCTTTTTGGTTCTTTTCTTATTCCAATCTATAACTAACTAATCTATTCTTTCCTTACTTTTCCAGGTATTTCATTTCATTAACTTCTATGCTCGTCTTTTTGGTACTTTTCTTATTTCAATCTATTACTAACTAATCTATTCTTTTTTCCTTATATTTTTCTAGTTATTTCTTTTTATTAACTTGTATGCTTGTCTTTTTGGTGCTTTTCTTATTCCAATTTATAACTAACTAATCTATTCTTCGTTCCTTATTTTTCTAGTTATTTCTTTTTATTAACGTCTATGCTCGTCTTTTTTGGTGCTGTTCTTATTCCAATCTATAACTAACTAATATATTCTTTGTTCCTTATTGTTCTAATTATTTCCTTAATTAACCTCTGTGCTCGTCTTTTTAGTGCTTTTCTTATTCCAATTTATAACTAACTAATCTTTTATTCGTTCCTTATATTTTTTAGTTATTTCTTTTCATTAACTTTTATGCCTGTCTTTTTAGTGCTTTTCTTATTCCAGTCTATAACTAACTAATCTATTTTTCTTTCCTTATATTTTGTAGTTATTTCTTTTTATTAAGTTGTGTGCTCGTCTTCTTGGTACTTTTGTTATTCCAATTTATAACTAACTAATCTATTCTTTCCTTGTTTTTACAGTTATTTCTTTTTATTAACGTGTATGCTTGTCTTTTTGGTGCTTTTCCTATTTCAATTTATAACTAACTAAACTATTCTTTCCTTATTTTTCCAGGTATTTCTTTTTATTATTTCTGTGCTCGTCTTTTTGGTGGTTTTCTTATTCCAATTTATAACTAACTCATCTATTCTTCCCTTATTTTTCCAGATATTTCTTTTAATTAACTTCGATTCCTGTTTTTTGGTACTTTTCTTATTCCAATTTATAACTAAGTAATCTATTCTTCGTTCCTGATATTTTCTAGTCATTTCTTTATATTAACTTGTGTGCCTGTCATTTTGGTGCTGTTCTTATTGCAATCTATAACTAACTAATCTATTCTTCGTTCCTTATATTTTCCAGGTATTTCTTTTTATTAACTTGTATGCTGTCTTTTTTGTGCTTTTCTTATTCCAATCTATAACTAACTAATCTATTCTGCTTTCTTTATTTTTCTAGTTTTTTTTTAAACTTCTGTGCCTATCTTTTTTAGTGCTTTTCTTATTCCAATTTATAACTAACTAATCAATTTTTCTTTCTTTATATTTCCTAGTTATTTCTTTTAATTAACTTCTATGCTTGTCTTTTTTGGTACTTTTCTTATTCCAATTTATAAGAAAATAATCTATTCTTCGTTCCTTATTTTTCTAGTTATTTCTTTTATTAACCTCTATGCTCGTCTTTTTAGTGCTTTTCTTATTCCAGTCTATAACTAACTAATCTATTCTTTCCTTATTTTTTGAGGTATTTTTTTCATTAACCTCTATGCTTGTCTTTTTGGTACTTTTGTTATTCCAATCTATAACTAACTATTTTTCTTTCCTTATATTTTCTAGTTAATTATTTTCATTAACTTGTATGCTTCTCTATTTTGGTGCTTTTTCTTATTCCAAATTGTAACTAAATAATCTATTCTTCGTTCTATATTTTTCTATTTACTTCTTTTCATTAACATCTATGCTCGTCTTTTTGGTACTTTTCTTTATTCCAGTCTATAACTAACTAATCTGTTCTTCGTTCCTTATTTTCTAGTTACTTCTTTTCATTAACTTCTATGCTCGTCTTTTTGGTACTTTTCTTATTTCAATCTATAACTAACTAATCTATTCTTCCCTTATTTTTCCAGGTTTTTCTTTTCATTAACTTCTATCTGTCTTTTTGGTACTTTTCTTATTCCAATTTATAACTAAGTAATCTATTCTTCGTTCCCTATATTTTCTTGTCATTTCTTTTTATTAACTTGTATGTTTGTCTTTTTTAGTGCTTTTCTTATTCTAATTTAGATTGGAATAAGAACAGCACCAAAAAGACAAGCATAGAAGTTAATGAAAAGAAATACCTGGAAAAATAAGGGAAGAATAGATTAGTTAGTTATAAATTAGAATAAGAAAAGCACCAAAAAGACGAGCATAGAAATAATAAATAGAAGTACCTGGAAAAATAAGGAAGGACTAGATTAGTTAGTTATAAATTTGAATAATTTATTTGTTAATAAAAACAAATAAATAGAAATACAAGGAGCAATAAATAGATTAGTTAGTTATAGATTGCAATAAGAAAAGTACCAAAAAGACAGGCATAGAAGTTAATAAAAAGAATTACCTGAAAAAATAAGTATCGAATACATTAGTTAGTTATAGATTGGGATAAGATAAGTACCAAAAAGTCGAACATACAAGTTAATAAAAGAAATAACTCGAAAATAAGGAACAAAGAATATATTAGTTAGTTTTAAATTGAAATAAGAAAAATATCAAAAAGAGACACATAGAAGTTAATAAAAAGAAATACCTGGAAGAATATGGAACGAAGGATAGATTAGTTCGTTATAAATTGGAATAAGAAATGCACCAAAAAGACGAGCATAGAAATAATAAAAAGAAATGAAATACCTGGAAAAATAAGGAAGGAATAGATTAGTTAGTTATAAATTTGAATAAGAAAAGTACCAAAAAAGACGAGCATAGAAGTTAATAAAAAAGAAATAAAAAGAAAAATAAGGAACGAAGAATAGATTAGTTAGTTATAAATTGGAATAAGAAAAACACCAAAAAGACGAGCATAGAAGTTAATAAAAAGAAATACCTGGAATAATAAAGAAGGAATAGATTAGTTAGTTATAAATTGGAATAAGAAAAGCACTAAAAAAGACAGGCACAGAAGTTAATAAAAAGAAATAGCTAGAAAATATAAGGAACGAAGAATAGATTAGTTAGTTATAAATTGGAATAAGAAAAGAACCCCAAAAGACGAGCATAGAAGTTAATAAAAAGAGATAACCAGAAAATATAAGAAAAGAATATATTAGTTAGTTATTGATTGGAATAAGAAAAGTACCCAAAAGGCGAGCATACTAATTAATAAATAGAAATATCTGAAAAAATAAGGAAAGAATAGATTAGTTATAGATTGGAATAAGAGAAGCACCAAAAACACAAGCATAGAAGTTAATAAAAAGAAATAACTAGAAAAAATATAAGGAAAGAAAAATGGATTATTTAGTAATAGATTGGAATAAGTAAAGTACCAAAAAAGACGAGCATAGAAGTTAATAAAAAGAAATACCCCGAAAAATAAGGAAAGAAGATTAGTTAGTTATAAATTCGAATAAGAAAAGCATTAAAAAAGACAGGCATAGAAGTTAATAAAAGAAATACCTCGAAAATAAGGAACGAAGAATAGATTAGTTAGTTATAGATTGGAATAAGAAAAGCACTAAAAAAGACAAGCATACAAGTTAATGAAAAGAAATAACTAGAAAAATAAGGAACGAAGGATAGATTAGTTAGTTATAGATTGGAATAAGAAAAGTACCAAAAAGACAAGCATAGAAGTTAATGAAAAGAAATAACTAGAAAAATAAGGAACGAAGAATAAATTAGTTATTTATAGATTGGAATAAGAAAAGCACTAAAAAGACGAGCACAGAGGTTAATAAAAGAATTAACTAGAAAATAAGGAACGAAGAATAGAATAATTAGTTATAGATTGGAATAAAGAAAAGTATCAAAAAGACGAGCATAGAAGTTAATGAAAAGAATTAAATAAAAAAATATGGAAAGAAGAATAGATTAGTTAGTTATAGATTGGAATAAGAAAAATAAGAAAAGCACCATAAAGACAAACATAGACGTTAATTAAAAGAAATAACTAGAAAATATAAGGAAAGAAAAATAGATTAGTTACTTATAAATTAGAATAAGAAAAACACTAAAAAAGACAAGCAAACAAGTCAATGAAAATAAATAAATAGAAAAATAAGGAACGATGAATAGATTAGTTAGTTATAGATTGGAATAAAGAAAAGTACCAAAAAGACGAGCATAGAAAAATATGGAAAGAAGAATAGATTAGTTACTTAAAGATTGAAATAAGAGAAGCACCAAAAATGAAAAGCATAGAAGTTATTTAAAAGAAATAACTAGAAAATATTAGGAAAGAAAAATTGATTAGTTAGTTATAAACTGGAATAAGAAAAGCACAAAAAAAAGACAGGCATAGAAGTTAATAAAAAAAAACTAGAAAAATAAGGAACACAGAATAGATTAGTTAGTTATAGATTGGAATAAGAAAAGCACAAAAAAGACAGCATACAAGTTAATAAAAAGAAATGACTAGAAAATATAAGGAACGAAGAATAGATTACTTAGTTATAAATTGGAATAAGAAAAGTACCAAAAAGACAGGAATAGAAGTTAATGAAAAGAAATACCTGGAAAAATAAGGAAAGAATAGATGAGTTAGTTATAAATTGGAATAAGAAAAGCACCAAAAAGACGAGGATAGAAATAATAAAAAGAAATCCTGGAAAAATAAGGAAAAAATAGTTTAGTTAGTTATAAATTGGAATAAGAAGAGCACCAAAAAGACAAGCATACAGGTTAATAAAAAGAAATAGCTGGAAAATATAAGGAAAGAAAAATAGATTAGTTAGTTATAGACTGGAATAAGAAAAGCACTAAAAAAGACAGGCATAAAAGTTAATGAAAAGAAATAACTAGAAAATATAAGGAACGAATAATAGATTAGTTAGTTATAAATTGGAATAAGAAAAGCACTAAAAAGACGAGCACAGAGGTTAATAAAAGAAATAACTAAAAATATAGTGAACAAAGAATAGATTAGTTAGTTATAGATTGGAATAAGAAAAGCACCAAAAAGACAAGCATAGAAGTTAATAAAAAGAAATAACTAGAAAAATATAAGGAAAAAAGAATAGATTAGTTAGTAATAGATTGAAATAAGAAAAGTACCAAAAAGACGAGCATAGAAGTTAATGAAAAGAAATAACTAGAAAATATAAGGAAAGAAAAATAGATTAGTTAGTTATAGATTGGAATAAGAAAAGTACCAAAAAGACAAGCATACAAGTTAATAAAAAGAAATACCTGGAAAAATAAGGAAAGAAAAATAGATTAAATAGTTATAAATTGGAATAAGAAAAGTACCAAAAAGACAGGCATAGAAGTTTATAAAAAGAAATACCTGGAAAAATAAGGAACGCAGAATAGATTAGTTAGTTATAGATTGCAATAAGAACAGCACAAAAAAGACAGCATACAAGTTAATAAAAAGAAATGACTAGAAAATATAAGGAACGAGGAATAAATTACTTAGTTATAAATTGGAACAAGAAAAGTACCAAAAAGACGAGCCGAGAAGTCAATGAAAAGAATTACCTTGAAAAGTAAGGAAAGAATACATTAGTAAGTTATAGATTGGAATAAGAAAATAACCAAAAAGACAAGCATAGGGGTTAACGAAAAGAAATAACAAAAAAAATATAAAGAACGAAGAATAGATTAGTTAGTTATAGATTGTAATAAGAAAAACACCAAAAAGACGAGCATAAAAGTTAATAAAATAAATAACTAGAAAATAAAAGGAACTCAGGATAGTTTAGTTAGTTATAGATTGGAATAAGGAAGGTAATAAAAAGACGAGCATAAAAGTTAATGAAAAGAAGTATATAGAAAAATATGTAAAGAAGAATTCATTAGTTAGTTATAAATTGGAATAAGAAAAGCACCAAAAAAGACAAGCATACAAGTTAATAAAAAGAAATAGCTAGAAAATATAAGGAAAGAGGAATATATTAATTAGTTATAAATTGGAATAAGAAAAGAACCCAAGGAGACAAGCATAAAAGTTAATGAAAAGAAATAACTAAAAAAAATAAGGAAAGAATAGATTACTTAATTATTGATTGGAATAAGAAAAGCACTAAAAAGACGAGCACAGAGGTTAATAAAAGATATAACTAGAACAATAAGGAACGAAGAATATATTAGTTAGTTATAGACTGGGATAAAGAAAAGTACCAAAAAGACGAGCATAGAAGTTATTGAAAAGAAGTAAATAGAAAAATATGGAAAGAAGAATAGATTAGTTAGTTATAAATTGGAATAAGAGAAGTACCAAAAAAGATAAGCATACAAGTTAATAAAAATAAATACCTGGAAAAGTAATGAAAGAAAAATAGATTAGTTATGATTTGGAATAAGAAAAGAACCAAAAAGACGAGCATAGAGGTTAATTAAAAAAAACTAGAAAAATAACGAACGAAGAATAGATTAGTTAGTTATAGATTGGAATAAGGAAAGCACTAAAAAACGAGCATAGAAGTTAATGAAAAGAAGTAAATAGAAAAATAGGGAAAGAAGAATAGATTAGTTAGTTATAAATTGGAATAAGAAAAGCACCAAAAAAGACGTGACGGAAATGAAGGAATAAATTTGGGAAGGAAGAAAATACGAAAGGGAGGAAGAAAGGAAGAAAAAAACATGGCAGATTAAGGGGACAAAGAAAGAAAGGAGAGAAAGAAGAAAGGGAAGAAGGAGGACGGAAGGAAAAAGAAAGGAAGGAGAGAGAGAGGAAAGGGAAGAAGGAGGAAGGATAAAAAAAGAGAGGAAGGAAGAATAGAAAGGAAGGAGAGAAAGAGGAAAGGGAAGAAGGAGGAAGGATAAAAAAGAAAGAAAGGAAGAATAGAAAGGAAGGAGAGAAAGAGAAAAGGGAAGAAGCTGGAAGGATAAAAAGAAAGGAAAGAAGAATAGAAAGGAAGGAGAGAAAGAGGAAAGGGGAGAAGGAGGAACGATAAAAAAGATAGAAAGGAATAATAGAAAGGAAGGAGAAAAAGAGGAAAGGGAAGAAGGAGGAACGATAAAAAAGAAAGGAAAGAAGAACAGAAAGGAAGGAGAGAAAGAGAAAAAGATGTATGCCTCTAATTTTACTTTTAACTTTTCCATTGTAATTATGATATGGTTTGTCTTTTAAAGGTTTCTTATTATTAGATTTATATGTATATGTGGATTAGAGACCAGTAAGACCTTCTCTCTATCTTCCCGCTGTGTGTGTATGTGTGTGTGTGTGTGTGTGTGTGTGTGTGTGTGTGTGTGTGTGTGTGTGTTTGCATTCTCTTGGGTTAACTAAATATACGAAGTCGTCTTTGCCTGAAGGAGTGAGTTTTTTGCCTGAAGAAGAAGGAGAAGGAGGAAGACGAAGAAGAAGAACAAGAAGAAAAAGAGGAGGAAGAGAAGGAAAAAGGAGGATGAAGAGGAAAAGGAAGAAGAAGAGGAAAAGGAAGAGGGAGAGGAAAAGAAGGAGAATGAGGAGGAAGGGAAACAAAAAGAAGAAAAGGAAAAAGAAGAGGCAGACGAAGAGGAGGAGATTGTGTTGTTGTTAATATTCCTGTTGTTGTTGTTGTTGTTGTTGTTGGTGGTGGTGGTGGGAGGAGAGAAGGAAACGGAGAGGCAGACTTCATATAAACTGTATTTCGGCCGTCCTTGTCATCCAGAGAGCGAAAATCTCGGTTTGGGAATCTTAGGGTACAAATTTTAGATATAGGAAGTTTGTCGTTGGAATTGTTGGTGTAGAAATCCTGATGTAGGAATTTTGATATTGGAATTTCGGTGTGGGTGTGAATTTGGGAATAGGAATTTGAGGGAAGGAGAAAATGGACTGTGGTGACCGAAATATGAAAAGGAGAGAGAAGGGCATGAAAAAAATGTAAAATAATAGTTGTAAAAATTTAAGGGAAAGAGAAAATGGAATACGGTGACTGAAATGTGAAAAGGAAAGAGAAGGCTATGAAAAAAAAAAAATTATAGATGTAGAAATTTAAGGGAAAGAGATAATGGACTATGCGGACTAAAATATGAAAAAAAGGAAAAACGAATAAAAAAAATGAAAAATAACTATGTACAGGAAAGGAAAGGAAAAAAGAATATTAAAAAAGGGAAAATTTATGGGGAGGAAAGGAAAGGAAAAAATATGAAAAAAATGTAAAAAAAGAATTATGGGACTTCAAAAACTTATAATGAAGTAAAATTTGTATTTCAACTTTTACCACTTCATGTAATTTCGAAATATGAACTGTTGGTGTTGAAATTTGAGTTAGTGAGAAAATGTAACAACGGTGAACGAAATCTGAAAAGGAATGGAAAGGAAAATTAAAAAAACGAAAAAAAGAATAATGTCAATAACTAAACGAGGCTAAATCTTTCTTCATATTTAATTTCATATTTAAAGGAAAGAGAAAATGGAACTAAGGTGACCAAAATTTGAAGAAAAGGAAACGAATAAGAAAAAAGTAAAAAAAGAGTTACAGAATAAAAAAACAACAATATGAGGTTAATATTTTTTAATTTTTCTCATGTAATTTGATTTATTTTAATACTTTTGGTCCTCAGTTGCGAAATCAACTTCACATAATGAATAGGAATTAGTACATTCTTGTGTGCTATATTTTTTGCCTTTATTTGAATAGCATTTTGTACTTTTTATTTGTAGATAATTTTGACTTTTTTTCTTTTAATAGGAACTTGCACTTTTTATACGTCCACTCTTTTCAAAATTTCCCTTTCTCCTTAATCTTTTTTGTACTTTTCATGTGTATATTATTTTAACTTTCTTTTTAACAGGAACTTGCACCTTTCATATGCCGTCTTTTTTGTACTTTTCATGTGTATATTATTTTAACTTTCATTTTAATAGGAACTTGCACCTTTCATATGCCCACTTTTTTGTACTTTTCATGTGTAGATTATTTTAACTTTCATTTTAATAGGAACTTGCACCTTTCATATGCCCACTTTTTTGTACTTTTCATGTGTAGATTATTTTAACTTTCATTTTAATAGGAACTTGCACTTTTCATATGCCGACTTTTTTGTACTTTTCATGTGTAGATTAGTTTAACTTTCTTTTTGATAGGAACTTGCACTTTTCACCTTCACTTTTTTTCTTTTTGCTTTCCTTTCGTCCTTAATCATTTTGTACTTTTCATTATGTGGATTATTTTAACTTTTTTTTTAATAGGAACTTGTACTTTTCACCTCGCCTCTTTTTTTTGTATTTTCCTTCTCTTCTTAATCACTTTTTTTTCTTTTAATAGGAATTTGCACTTTTCACATATCCACATTTTCTTTCCTTTTCTCCTTGATGATTTTGTACTTTTCATTATGTGGATTATTTTAACTTTATTTTAATAGGAACTTTCACTTTTCACATATGCACTCTTTTCCTTTCCTCTCGTCCTTAATTCCACGTAGGAGAAGTAAAAAGACGGCAGGAACAATTCACAAAGTTCGGCCGAGTTGTCGCTTCGCCCAGAATATGAAACATTTCCCGAGCTCTTTCATCAGACACTTTCAGAACTCACCCTCGAACTCGCTTAAGCCTCCAATTATCTATTCCACCTTTTATCCCTCCCTTGCCTCGTCCACCACCGTAATATGCATCGAGGTATATGATCGGTATGTTCAGACGCTTCCGCTTCTCATATCATCTATTTCCTTAGGCCGAAAAGGAGATTAATTGATACCTAATGAGTGTTTTCTTATATTCATGGCACAGAAGAATGATCAAGCTTCCACCAGGGTCATAAAACTACCCCTGGAAATGCCTCAAAGTCCTGCGAAAGCCTTGTCAAATGTCTGTGTGCTGGGACGCTGAAATGCTTAAAAATACGACCTCAGTCCTGCTAATACCATGTTCTAATGAGTGTTTTCTTACATTCACGGTACAGAAGAATGATCAAACTACCACCAGGGTCATAAAACTACCTCTGGAAATGCCTCAAACCCTTACGAAAATCTTGTCAAATGTGTCTGTGCTGGAACGTCGAAATTTTTTAGAATACAACCTTAATATCGCTGTTCTAATGAGTGTTTTCTTACATTCACGGTACAGAAGAATGATCAAGCTACCACCAGGGTCATAAAACTACCCCTGGAAATGCCTCAAACTCCTATACGAAAGCCTTGTCAAATGTGTGTGTGCTGGAACCCCGAAATGTTTGAGAATGTGTCCCCAGTACTACTAATACCATGATCAAACTAACACCAGGGTCATAAAACTAACCCTGGAAATGCCTCAAACTCCTATACGAAAGCCTTGTCAGATGTGTGTGTACTGGAACCCCGAAATGTTTGAGAATGTGTCCCTGTAATTCTCCTTCCTTCGTCTTTCTTCGCAGAGTTCCTTGAGGCTCGCGTCTGAGGTCCTCGGCGGCTACCCTGCGGCCTCGACTACCCGGTGAGTACCCTTGTCTAGTCTCTGATCCTCTGTCGTGTTTGTGTTGGTCTGTTCTTGCCGCGGGTTATGCGAAAGGCGGTAGTTCTGGAGGAGGAAGAGAAGGAGGGGAAGAAGAAAGAGGAGCTGGGAAGGAGGAGGAGGAGGAGGAGGAGGAAAGTAGAAGAGCAGGAGAAGTGGAGATATAAACGGAAAATACAGAAATGGAGGATCAAAATAAGAAATATATGGAAGAAATGAATGATTGTGATTGTTAAGAATAATTAGAAAAGGAAAACAAAGAGGAGGAGGAGGAGGAGGAGAAGAAGAGGAGGAAGGTAGGAGGAGAAGAAAGAAATGGAGGATCAAAAGAAGAAAC
Organism: Eriocheir sinensis; assembly: GCF_024679095.1. Lineage (NCBI taxonomy): Eukaryota > Metazoa > Arthropoda > Malacostraca > Decapoda > Varunidae > Eriocheir > Eriocheir sinensis. Next base: position 4,111,217 of record NC_066578.1, on the reverse strand, counting down.
ATGTGAAAGAAATGAATGATAGTGATTGTTAAGAATAATGAGAAAAGGAAAACAAAGACGAGGAGGAGGAAGAAGAGGAGGAGTCGGTGCTTGTGAAGGAGGAAGAAGAGGAGGAGGAGGAGAATAAAAGAGGAGTTGGAGGAGGTGTTGGGATAGAGGGTAAGCAATTAATATGAGGAGGTGAATGAACTGATTGAAGTATATTAAGAAAGAGAAGAAGAAAAGGAAGGATAATGAGGAAGAGATTAAAAGAAGAAGAAAGAAATGAAGGAGGAGGAGGAGGAGGAGGAAGATAAGAAAAAGGAATGTGTGAGAGGTTAATTAGAAAGTGGTTGAATTATATTAAGAAAAAGGAGAAGAGAGAAAAAGAAGAAGAAGAAGAAGAGGAGGAGGGGAGAAAAAAATGAGAGCAAATAATAGATGAAAAAATATGAGAGAGAGAGAGAGAGAGAGAGAGAGAGAGAGAGAAATGCCAATCAAGAATATTTAATTACAGAAGTGACTACATTAAAGTTTTTGACACACACACACACACACACACACACACACACACACACACACACACACACACCGCAAAATGAAATCCAATTGAAGTTGAGACAAACGAATAAAAAATGAGAATACTTTTTTTATTCACGCGGCGAGTTATTTTTTTTTTCTGTCCCTTCAAACACCGACATGATAGAGCGAGCAAAAGGAAAATGTAATTAGCTTTTTATGTTTTTTTTTACCCTTTCGTGCTGTGCGTCATGGGATCCTTGACCTTTGGGAGAACACGAGGAGCTGTTGGTCGTGTTTTTTGCCGGACCTGACGGAGGGGAAGCGACGTGTTGATTTGGTGGTTCTCTCGTTTCCATCTTGGTGTCTTTCTTTCTGCTTATTAATTCAGTAGTTCTCCTATTTTTGTTTCGGTTTATTAGATTTCTTTTGTTTTCATTTTTTATTCGAATCTTTTGCTCCTCCTTCATATCTTTTTTTTTCTGCGTGTTAATTCGGTAGTTCTCCTATTTTTGTTTTGGTTTATTGTTTTTTTTTGTTTTCATTTTTTATTCGAATCTTTTACTCCTCCTTCAGACTTTTTTTGTTCGTGTTCATGCAGTACTTGTGTTTCCACCTTGGTGTGCTCTCAGATCTTGCCCGGTCATGACAGTCGCTTGAGTCTCAGAGTCGCACCGATTCTTTAAGTGACTCCATGATTCCGATTCGATTCTTTGTGTCAATTAAAATATAACTATAATTCACACCTTTTACAACAAAATTTTACTTGTGGAGCGCCCCAGTCTGGGGGACCTGCGAGACCGGTGTCCCTTCTGGGGCAGGGCGCTTCTCCCCCCCCTGGTGCTGGGGGGGCGGGGGGGGCAGTGCTCTTCTCGGGGCGTGAGGTCACCTACAAGAGGCTGGCGTCATCCATCTCCTGCATACCTGCTGCTGATGTGTTTTGCTGTTTGTATTATTTTTACAAATTTTACGGTGTACTTCCACCTGTATTAAAACCTGTATGATTTTAGCAGTGATCTTGAGGGTTTGCCGCCGTGTGACCACAGTGTTGCTGCGCCGTGATGACATTCACAAATAAATCTGTCAGTCATCAAAACAAAATTAACTCAATTCTGATTTTAAACAAAACTTTTAAAAGCGAAATGAATAATTATAGTTTTGATACAGACTTATAACTTTTATTCCGCGTGAGGTGCATGATTACACACAACACTTTGCGGCCGTGGACACAGCGGCGGGGCTCAGCTTGTGAGTGATTGTCTCGCTGGTCGAGGCGGCAGCCAGCGGGGCGTCCAGTGTCCTCTACTGGTGAGAGCTGGCACTCTCGTATTCAAAACGTAACAGAATTAGAAGTACTTTAACAAGATGAATGTAATCCTAAATCTAATTCGTTTTATAACAGAGTAAGTCTAATTCGAATTTGTTTTTGGATTTAAAAGAAAATTTATTAGAATACTATTTCAGTTCTTCTAAAACAACGACTCTCCGACTCTCCTCCTTCGGGGAATATCACCCGAGGCGGACACATTCCCAATACACCTTTTAGCGAAGACTGTTCGACTTCTTTTATCCTCTTCCCAGCTTTCCTTCTTACCCTCCCTCATAATCTTACCTGCCTTCCCCTCCTTTCCGGGAATATCATCTGGGAGGGACAAATACTCGATATGACTTTTAATTAAGATTATTCAACTCCTCCGCGTACCTGCTTTCCCTTCCGCTCACCTTCCCTCATTTCCCGCTGGCCTTCCCTTCCCTGACCCTTCCCTTTCTTAACGGTGCTTCCTCGCCCTTCCAAGAGGCAGCCTTCCCCACTCAATGGCCGAAACTCGAGACAGAGGGAATATTTTTCTTCACAAACTCCTTCTCTCACCCTCCCTCCCTCCTTCCCTCCTCTGCCTTCTTCCCTCACACTTCTCTCTGCTTCCCTTCCTCGCTATCCCGGTTCTCTGCCACACAGTTTTCCCTCTTACCATACCTTACCTTGCTCTTACCTGCCCGAATGTTTGAAAAAATACGTAACATTGCTTTAGGGACCAAATAAGAAAAGGAAGAGGAGGAGAGGGAACTAAGAAGTAGAGGAAGTGGAAGAGAAGGAGAAGGAGGAAGGGTTGGAGGGGATGGAAGAGTAGGAGGTGGAAGAAAAGGAGGTTGTGGAAGAGCAGGGGAAAGGAGGAAGAGGAAAAGGAGATGGAAGAAAATGAGGTGGAAGAGTAGGAGGAGGAGGAGGAAGAGTAGGAAAGAAAGAAAGGATGAAAATGAAAACAAAAAAAAATAGCGAAAAGGAACAGGGAAACGAGGGAGAGAGAGAGAGAGAGAAGGAGAATAACAAATGGATGAGATAAAAAGTTGCATCATTAGAACACTTGCAAGGAAAGCAAAGCGATTATAAGTGAATGATGATAATGCACGGAGATCCATTAGAGAAAATAAGAAGAGTTGGAGTTAGCGAAAGATAAAGAGAAAGGAAAACAAAAGGAAGGGGATCATTAGGGAGAGAAAGACAAACGGGAGAAACGAAGAGAAAACAAGAAAAAGAAGTTAGTTGAATTGGTCATTAGTGGAGAGAGAATAGCCATTAGGAGACCATTATTACCAAGGGAGGGAGAATAGTGTTAATAAGAGAATGGATCGAAGAGAAAAACCGAGATACATAAAGAAGATTAATAATGGAAAGTTGAAAGAATGTGATAATTAGTACCTTGGGGTAAAATCGTTGTTGTTTTAATTGAAATATGAAACAGAGAAAAGAATAACAAATATGAGGTTTTGAGTTAGTGGGTTTAAATGTGTATCTGAAAGGAAAGCAATTTATGAGAAACGCTTGGGATAAAACTGTTAATTTTATATACCGATGAAAAAAAAGAGAAAAAAAATATGAGGTGAATTAATGAATATAAATTGCATGGAAACTTTAAAGGAATATAATTAGCGTTAACTGTTGCGAGGAAAACGTTGATTCAATATAAAGATAAAAAAGATGAAAACTTATAAATATCAGCGTTGAGTTAATGAATGTAAATATGCATAAAAAAAAGTTGAAACAAATTGATAATGAGTTGACATAGAAGTGTTAATTTAATACAATGTTGAAAAATGGAAAACTAATTGGTATAGGCTTTTTGAGTTAATAAATGTATAACAATGAAAGTAAATGATTGAGTCACTCTCGGGATAAAAATGTTGATTCACTATGAAGATGAAAGTGATGAAAGATAATAAGTATCTTTGAGTTAATGAATATAACAGTCGATATATAAGTTTAATAGAAGGAGAAGAAGGGGAAGGAAGGAGGAAATAAGGAAGAGAAGAGGTAGCAGAAAATTGATAGGAGGGAGATTTAATGGAGAAGGAAAGGAAGAAAGAGGGAAGGGAGAAGGGAAGGGAGGAATGAGAGGAGGGAGAAGGATAGAGGAGGAGAAGGAAGAGGGAGAGGGATGTAGAAGAGAAAAGGAAGGAGTGAAGGGAAGGGAGGGAATCGTAAAAGAGGACGTAAAAGAATAAGAAGCAGAGTATAAGGGAAAAAAAAAAAAAATATATTAGCTTCTGATTTAATGAATATAAATGTGTATACAGTTTAGCGTGGTGATGAAAATTGACAGAAAATGATAATACGAAATTGCCGAATTATAAGTGTTGAATCAGGTTAATAGAAAGAAATGAAAGGGAAAAATGAAAAATAATATATATGGGTTTTTAAAGTTAATGAATATAAATTGTGGTTACAGTTTAGCGTGTTGATGAAAATTGACAGAAAATGATAATGCAAAATTGCCGAATTATAAGTGTTGAATCAGGTTAATAGAAAGAAATGAAATGGAAAAATGAAAAATAATATATATGGGTTTTTAAAGTTAATCGATATAAATTGTGCATACAGTTTAGCGTGTTGATTAAAAGCAAAAAAAAAGTTGACCCGTAAAGAAAAAGTTGAAATAGACGTCAAAATTAAACGTGGAAATTGAAAATGAAACACCGTCACACAGAAATGACGTCGGGGGCTGAATAGTTGTTTGTTTGTTTGTGTGTGTGTGTGTGTGTGTGTGTGTGTGAGAGAGAGAGAGAGAGAGAGAGAGAGAGAGAGAGAGAGAGAGAGAGAGAGGGAGAGGGAGAGAGAGTAAGCTTGTGTAGGAGTGCTGAATAATGAAAGTTCTAAAAATGGAAAGAAAAAGATTAGGAAGGAAAAAAAAGATATGACTGAAAATACTTCACAGAATCAAGCATCGAACAACAAAACGAAAAAAACAAACAAACAAACAAACAGAAGTGAAACAAACATTCAATACATAGTCATTTAAAAAAGCTGAAAAATGTGAAAAATGTACGACAGCAAATGGAAGCTCAAAAAAGTGAAAAAAATGAGGAAGAAAAAGAAAAATGAAATGGAAAAGTTGGAAGTCTGAGAGAGAGAGAGAGAGAGAGAGAGAGAGAGAGAGAGAGAGAGAGAGAGAGAGAGAGAGAGAGAGAGAGAGAGAGAGAGAGAGAGAGAGAGAGAGAAGAGAGAAGAGAGAGAGAGAGAGAGAGAGAAAATAAAGAACAATTAGAGTAAAGGAGAAACTGGGAAGGAAAGGGAAATGAAGATATGGAAAATTGTTAAAGGGGAAAGGATAGAGGGAAGAAGGGATGGAGGTGGAAGATTATGGATTGCCTAAAGGGGGAAGGGATGGAAGGAAAAAGGAATGAAAAGAAAAAGAAAAAGGGATGGAAAAGAAAAAAAAGGAAAAATGAAGATATGGAAAACTGTTAAAGGGGAAAGGATTAAGGGAATGTGGGATGTTGGTCTAAGATTATGGATTGCTTAAAGGGAGAAGTGATGGAAGGAAAAAATAATGAAATGAAAAAAAGAAAAAAGGGATGGAAAAGAAAAAAAGGAAAAATGAAGTAAAGGGGAAAGGATTAAGGGAATGTGGGATGTAGGTCTAAGATTATGGATTGCCTAAAGGGGGAAGGGATGGAAGGAAAAAATAATGAAAAGAAAAAAAGAAAAAAAAGGGATGGAAAAGAAAAAGGAAAAATGGAGGTAAGGGAAGGGAAGGAAGGACGGGGGGGGGGGGGCTTGACTATAAGGTCGTAATTTAATATATATTTAAATGTTATAGTTTTTATTCATATTTTATTTACCGTATTTTACTTAACATTATTACGGCCATTTTAAACAGCGAATGCACGGACCTTAACACACTAAAAAAATCTACAGAAGCCTTATCAAAACTAGCTAATAAGGGAGGGTTGGGAACTTTTTATGTTACTTTATTTTAGTGCCATTGTGCTGTCTCCCTTGCTGTAAAAAAAACATATATAATAAAAAACCACTCATACACCATTTAAACACTCATAAGCTTTGTCATATATAATAGTTGTAAGTCTATCTATATATCTATCTATCACTATTTCACTTTTAAATATAAATAAATAATGTATCAACAAATTATCACGCTGTTCAGATCAGCGATTATATATTGACGGAGGAAGGAAGAAGGAAGGAAGGGGAGAAGATTGAGAGGTGGGAGGAGGAGGAGGAGGAGGAGCAGGAGGAAAAGGACGATGCTGCTGATGATAATGATGATGATGAGGAGGAGAAGGAGAAGGAAGAATAGGAAGAAAGAAGGAGGAAAGGATAAAGAGAAAAAGGATTGTAAGATAAAAAAATGAGGGAGGAGGAGAAGAAGAAGGCGAAGGAAGGAGGAAATAAGGAAAAAAAAGAGGTAGAAAAAATTGATATGAGGGAGATTTAAAGGAGAGGGGAGGAAAGAAAGATGAAAGGGAGAGGTAAAGGAGGAGAGAGGGAAGAAAAGGGGAGGGATAAGGGAGGAAAAGGAGGGGAGGAAAAAGGGAGGGAGGAGAGAAGGGAGGTTAGAGGGGAGAGAAGCAAGGGAGAAAAGGGAAGGTAGGAGGAGGAGGAGGAAGAGGAGGAGGAGGAGGAGAAAGGAGCCATGACCTAAAGGGAAAAGGTACACCAATGACGTCATCAGAGAGAGAGAGAGAGAGAGAGAGAGAGAGAGAGAGAGAGAGACTCGGTACTCGTATAAATATTTTCTACCTGGAAAATCAAAATGGCCCTTCACCTTTCTTTCTCTCTCTCTCTCTCTCTCTCTCTCTCTCTCTCTCTCTCTCTCTCTCTCTCTCTCTCTCTCTCTCTCTTTCTCTTCTTCCTTTCTCTTCCTTCTCTTCCTTCCTTCCTTTCCTTCCTTCCTTCCCTTCCTTCCTTCCTTTCCTTTCCTTCCCTTCCATCCCATCCCATCCCATCCCTTCCTTCCTTTCTTTCCTTCCCTTCCCTTCCTTCCCATCCCATCCCTTCCTTCCCTTCCCTTTCTTCCCTTCCCTTCCCTTCCCATCCCATCCCATCCCTTCCCTTCCCACATCATTCTCCTAATTTCCTCTCACCCTTCTTACCTTCACTCATCTCCTTTACTCTCCCTTTTTTTCTCTCTCTCCGTAGATTCGTCTCTCCTCTTCAATACCCTCCCTTTCTCCCCTCTCCATTTTTCCTTCCTCTCTCCTCCCCTCTCCTCTTCTACTCCCTCCCTTCTCCCTCTCCCTTCTCCCCTCCAGTACCCTCCCTTCTTAAAGCCCCTCCCTTCTTTACTCTTGTTTACCCTCTGTTCTCCATTCTCTCCCTTTCCTTCCTCTCCCCAACCCTTATCTTTCTACCCAGACCCTCTCCTATCTCCCTTTTCTTCTCTCCCCTTCCCCCTTCCTCTCCCCTATCCCTATCCGAGCGTCTATATCTCCCTTCCATTCCACTCCAATACTCTCCCTTCTCCTCTCTCCCTTTCCCTTCTCTTTAACACCTCCCTTTCTTCCCTCCCTTTCTGTTTCCTCTCGCCACCCTTGTCCTTCTACCCTTTCTCTCCCCTTCTCCTACCTACCTCCCTTTACTTCTCTCCCTTTCTCTCCCCACCTCTATCCTACACTCTCTCCCTCGCTTTCCCTCTTCCCATTCCTCCCTCCCTCTCCCTTTCCCTCCCTCACTCTCCCTCCCCCTCCCAACTACCAGCTCTCCATAATGAGTTGGTGTTCAGTTATTCATCCTCCTCGTCACCTTTCCGCCCGTTGAGTACTTCCCTCCGTTGAGTAAATAAAAGAGACGTCGGCTAATTTGTCCAGTTTTACGCTTCTCGCCTCGTCTCATCTTCCTCTCTCCATCCTTTCCCTTCCCTACCGTTTCTATAATTCTGTTTCATCGTTTTCTCTCTCTCCCAACTCTTATTATTCTACTCTATCCATCTTCTATCTCCCTTTTTTTCCCCTCCCTTCCCCTATTCTTCTTTGCTACCTAGTCCCTCTATCTCTCCCTTCTACACTTCAGTACCCTCCCTTCTCTCCTTCTCCCTCCTTCCCGCCTCGCCTACTCTTCCTCTCTCTCTCCATCCCTTCCCTTCCCTTCCCTACCGTTTTTGTAATACTGGTTCTTCGTTTTTTTTCTCTTTCTTTCTCTTCTTTCTTCTTCTTATGTTTACTTTCCTTCCCCTTTCCTCTCTGTCTCCTTCTTCTCTTTTTCTTTCTCTGTTCCTGTTCTTCCCTTCCTGTTAATGTTAGTTTTCCTTTTCCTTTTCCTTTCTTTCTTTCTCTTTACTTTTGCTGCTTCGTTACGCCTCGCCTCTCTCTCTCTCTCTCTCTCTCTTCCCTTTCTTTCTCTTTCCTTTCCCGACCCTTTCTTTCTCTTATCTTGGTTCCTCCTCTTCCTGTCGCTTCCGTTCTCATTCCCCCCTTTATTGTATTTGTTTTTGTATTTTTCTTTCCTCATTTCGCTTCTTATTCTCTTTCTCCTTTCCTTCCCTTTCCTTTCCTTTCGTTTCTCTAAGTCCCGCTCTTTCATCTATTCTGCTTGTTATTATTCATCATTTTATTCTCCCCTTATTGCCTGTCACATATCTTTACTCTTTTGTATGTTTGTTACCCCTATTCTCTCTCTCCTTCCTTTCCTTTCCTTCCCTTTCCTTTCCTTTCGTTTCTCTAAGTCCTTTCCTTTCTTCCGTTTTGCTTCTGTTCTCATTCATTATTTTATTCTTCCCTCGTTTTCTGTCTTATATCTGTACTCTTTATCGCTTTCTATTCTCTCTCCTACTTTTCTTATCCCTGTTCTATCTTATTTTCCTTCAGTTTCTTTTTCCTTTCTTTCCTTATATTTTCCTTCAGTTTTTTTCCTTTCCTTCCTTATATTTTCCTTCAGTTCTTTTTTCCTTTCTTTCCTTATATTTTCCTTATTTTTACCTTTCTTTCCTTATATTTTCCTTAAGTTCCTTTTTCCTTTCTTTCCTTATATTTTCCTTCAGTTCCTTTTTCCTTTCTTTCCTTATATTTTCCTTGTTTTTTTCCTTTCTTTCCTTATATTTTCCTTAAGCTCCTTTTTCCTTTCTTTCCTTATATATATCTTAAGTCTGTTTTTTTACGTGTTTTCCCGCAATTATTCGTCTTTCCTTCGTTTATCTTCCATTTTTCCGAACCTTCAAATTTCAATGTTTTTTTTTTTTTTTGGTATGAATTTCTTCCTTCCAATCGTTCTCAGTGACCTCTGTTCTGCCACTTCCTCCTCTTCTTTCAATCACATCCTTTTCTTTCTCATCTTCTACATCACTGTCTATTCACTGTTTCAATCCCATCCCTTCCCTTCCCTTTTCCTTCTTTCTCCTCTTTCCTATTCCCTTTTCCCTCTTCGTATCCTCCTTATTTTCTCTTCCTATTCCATGCTGTTCCATTTCTTCCTTCATCCATTTTTATCTCTTCTGCCTCCAATTCGTTTTTCTTATCACTTTCCATTCTTTTCTCAACTGCTTCCTTCCTTCCTTTCTCTTTTTCGTTACTTTCTCTTTCCATTCTCCTTTCTCTTGCTATCTTTCTTTGCCTCTTTTATTTCCCTTTCCTTTCTTCCATCTCAATTTTATCAATTTTCTTTTCTCATTTCCTTGCTTTTCTTTCCCTCTCCATCCTTATCTTCTTTCTTTTGCGCTCTGTCTTCTCTCTCCTGCTCTCCCTTTTCCTCTCTCCTCCTGCTCTCCTGTCCTCCCTCCCTTCCTCCCCCCTCTCCCCCTCCCTGCGGCGCGGTGGAGTAGCCAATTATATTATTAATGTGGACAGGTTGGCACTCCAGGCTGAATTGTGTGAGGTCACTCTCTCTCTCTCTCTCTCTCTCTCTCTCTCTCTCTCTCTCTCTCTCTTTTCTGTTTGTTTGTTTGTTTGTTTGTTTATGTCTTTCTTTTCCCATTTCTTTCCTTTTCTTTCTCTTTCGTTTTCATGTTTCTTTCTTTTTCTTTTTTCTTTTCTTTTTTCTTTTCTTTACAAATTTCTTCTCTTCTTCACTTCTCTTCTTCTCTTCTCTTCTTCCCTTCTCTTCTTGGTGTTTTTCCCCTTTTCTTTCTTTATCTTTTTTATCTAACACTTTCCTTCCTCCAACGCGTACCAAAGTTATTTTTTTTATAAGTTTCATTCAATTTATCTCAGTAGTATTTTTTTCTATATATTTTCATCCAACACTTTTCCGCTTCACGTATTTAGGAAGGTTCTTATTCCTTAGTTTCGTTTTTTCTTTATTTCATGGTGACAATATCTTTTTTTCTAGTCTCCTCATTTTCAGCTTCACACATTTTAGCAAGTTTCTTTATTTTCTTTTCATTTTCCTCTTTTGTTTTACCTCCTCGTGTGACCCCTTTTTTATTTTTTTCTATTTTTTTCTTCCACAGTTTTCATTTTAATTTTAGCGAGTTTCGTTTTTTTTTCTTTGGCTCATTTGTGTAATTTTAACAGCGAAACATTTCTCTCTTGTTTCCTATATTTTCCTCCTCCACTTGTTTTCATGCATAGATTTACCAAGTTTAGTTTTTTCTTTTTAAACTTTTGCTGTTCCATTTTATATCCTGGTTGCAATGTCTTTTCATTTTGCTCTTTTTTATATTTTCCTCTTTTCCTTGTTTTCCATTATATAAAGTGTAAGTTTTCTGATTTCTTTTCCCGGTATTCATTCTTTATAATTTCCAAGTTTTGTTTTTGATTCGTTTTTTGTTTTACTCTACTGTTTTTCTGTCTCTTGGTAGTTATCTGTTTTCTTCTTCTTTTTATCATTCTATTCGTCCACTATCTTTCTTATCTATATTATTTCGTCATCGTTGCACTCATCAACTTTATCATTTTGTGGTGAGATTTTTTGTTCTATTCAAACATATATTTTTTGTCCATTCTCTTGTTCATTCTTTTTATCCGCATATTTTTCCGTCCGTCTATCAATCATTATCATTCTTTTCATCTATCACTTCTATTTCTCATCCACATATTTCCCAAGTTCCATTTATTCCACTCATCAGTTCTCTGAGATGCTTTTTTCTATTCACATATATTTTTGGTTCATTCTCTTGTTCATTCTTTTTATCCATATCTTTTTCCGTCCGTCTATCAACCAGTATCTTTCTTTTCATCTACCGTTTCTATTCCTCATCCTCACATTTCCCAAGTTCCATTTATTCCAGTCATCAGTTCTCTCCCTTTGACATGCAGTGGCATCTCCGTGTCTCGCACCCTTTGCCTGCCACCACTGACCTTTCCCTTGGCGCTCTTCCCTTTAAGACACTCTCTCCTCCTGGACCCAAGAGGCACCACCACCCGTCGAAAGGCCACCGCGATACCTGCTTAGTGGCGTGTCGTTAGTCTCCTTAGCGCCTGTAGTCTTGCCTTCTTACCCCCGCCAGAAAGTAAGCAAAGTGTGATAGAATGTGATAGAATGAAACAGAATGAATAGAATGAAGAGAATGAAAGCGCCTGTAGTCTTGCCTTCTTACCCCGGCCAGAGAGTAAGCAAAGTGTGATAGAATGTGATAGAATGAAACAGAATGAATAGAATGAAGAGAATGAATAGTCTTGCCTTCTTACCCCGGCCAGAGAGTAAACAAAGGGTGATAGAATGTATTAGAATGAAACAGAATGAATAGAATGAATAGAATGAAAGTGCCAGTCGTCTTGCCTTCCTACCCTGCCAAAGAGTAAACAAAGGGTGATAGAATGAAACAGAATGAAGAGAATGAAGAGAATGAAAGCGCCTGTAGTCTTGCCTTCTTACCCCGCCAGAGAGTAAACAAAGGGTGATAGAATGTATTAGAATGAAACAGAATGAAGAGAATGAAGAGAATGAAAGCGCCTGTAGTCTTGCCTTCTTACCCCGGCCAGAGAGTAAACAAAGTGTGATAGAATGTGATAGAATGAAGCAGAATGAATAGAATGAAGAGAATGAAAGCACCTGTAGTCTTGCCTTCTTACCCCGCCAGAGAGTAAACAAAGTGCGATAGAAGATAATAGAATGAAGCAGAATGAATAGAATGAAGAGAATGAAAGCGAAAGTAGTCTTGCCTTCCTATCCCGCCAGGAAGTAAATAGAGTAATAATAATAGAATGTAATAGAATGAAACATTGTAATTAATGGAATGGAATTGAAAGACAGAATGTAATAGAATGATTGAATGTTTCATAATAGAATGCAATAGAAAGACAATGTAATGAAATGAAGTGTAATAGATTGATAGTGTAGTGTAAATAGAATGAAATAGAATGATAGAATGTAATGTAGCGGAAATTAATAGAATAATAGAATGCTTTGTGATAGAATGCAATAGAAAGACAATGTAATGAACTGAATTGTAATAGATTGATAGTATAATGTAAATAGAATGTAATAGCAATAGAATGTCAGCGAATCTAGAAGAGCAGTCAGCATGAGAATATCACTAGAAGGTAGAAAAAAAAAATAACAGTGTAGTTGAATTTATGAGGTAGAAGGGAGAGTTAGTATGAGAAGGGAAGCTGATTAGTGTGTGTGCGTGTGTGTGTGTGAGGGGGGGAGATGCGTGTTTGTGTGTGCGTGTGTGTGTGTGTGTGTCTTGATTTTCTTCATCTCTCAAGTAGGTTCTTCGCCACTTTTTTTTTGGGTGGGGGGTGAAGGGGGAGGGGGGTCCTTTCCTTCACTAATTGGTACTCGACTGTCACTTTTCTTGTCTCTCTTATTTACACTTGCCAGCCAGCCACCCGCCCTTGAAGTGTGTGTGTGTGTGTGTGTGTGTGTGTGTGTGTGTGTGTGTGTGTGTGTGTGTGTGTGTGTGTGTGTGTGGGATTGACTTCTCGCCTGGTACGTCAGAAAAAAAAAATGTTGGCAGTGGTGAACCCTCAATGCCGTTATTAATTCCTTGTCCATTCTTTTGTTTTTACGCGTTTTTCTTGCTTCGTTCTTTCCTTATTCAGTGTTTTTTTGTCAGTAAATTATCCCTCGTCTTCATCTTCTTCGTTCTTTCCTTATTCACAGTGTTTCTTCTTAGTAAATCATCCTTCATTATCTCCTTCTTCGTCTTGCAATTCCGTTCTTTCTTCACTTCGCTGTCCGTTCACTTCACTGCCCTGTTCATTTCACTGCCCCGTTCACTTCACTGTCCGTTCACTTCACTGTCCCGTTCTCTCTGCACTTCACTGTCCGTTCACTTCACTGTTCTTTCTGCACTTCACTGCCTCACATCTTCACCTCACACATTCTCCTGATTTTCTTTTAAGTCTCATTCCATATCTCTTTCTTGTCTCTCTACTCATTCTCTTTTATCTCTCTCTATCTCCTTTATTCTTTTTTAATCTCCTTTCCTCTTTATCTCTTTTCCTTTCTTATCTTGTTCTTTCTTTGTTAACCATTCTTTTTATTTTTCTCTCTATTCCCCTTTCTTAGTTTTCTTCTTATGTTCCTATCCTTTTTAGTCTCTTCGCCTTCCTCTCGTAACTGATTTTTTTCTTTCTAAACTTTCATGAAACAAAAATCACATTCTCTCCCATTCTTGTACATGACGGTAACCTCTTCTATTCTGCTCCATTTTTCCTCCTCCTATCCTTTCCCCTTTTCCTTCTTCCTCTTCTTTCCTTCTCCATTCATTCTCTTCCTATACATTGTCTCTATCTCTCTTCCTTCATTCGTCTATTGCATACCTTCGTCTATCCATCTTCTATGCGTATTCGTAAGGTACAATTATTATTTTTTCTCATTCCTTGCACCGTCTTTCCTGGTTCTTGGTAGAGTCTCCCTAACCTTTGATATTCTCTTCTGATTGTGGTCCTCTATTATCACGCTGTCAACCCACCTTGCTATTATTTCCTATTCCCGTCTCTAATCAACAGTCTCCGCCTTCCACGTAAAAAACACACACACAAACGGACACACAGGAGCAGTAAGTAGCGGGCTTTTTTTTTCATTATTGTTTTCCTTTTTTTACGCCCTTGAACTGTCTCCTCTGCTGTGAAAAAACATAACACTCAGTAATAACACGTACAAAAGGAAACTGTGTATGTGTCTGTATGTGTCTTTGTGTGTCTGTGTCTCCGGGAACCTTGAAATTGTAGAAGCCGGAGCAGACAGAGAACCATGTGAAGAGATGGAACTGAGTGCGTGTCCTGAAACACTGTGGATATGACACCAGACTCTGAAAAACGTCACCCGCCCAAGCGCACACATTTGACAAGGCTTTCATAGGAGTTGTGAGCATTTCCAGAGATAGTTTGATGACCCTGGTGGTAGTTTAACTTTTCTACTGTGCCAAGAACCTAAAAAAACACTCATTCAAACATTGTATTGGTTGTATTACTGCCATATTCTTAAACATTTCGCGCTCACGGTAAACTGACAAGGCTTTCATAGGAGTTGTGGGCATTTCCAGGGGTAGTTTGATGAGCCTGGTGGTAGTTTAACCCTTCTACTATACCAAGAACCCCAAAAAACACTCATTTAAAGATTGTATTGGTTGTAATAGTGCCATATTCTTAAACATTTCGTTCCCCGAGTGCGGCAAACTGACAAGGCTTTCATAGGAGTTGTGGGCATTTCCAGGGGTAGTTTGATGACCCTGGTAGTTTAACCCTTCTACTGTACCAAGAACCCCAAAAAACACTCATTTAAAGATTGTTTTATTGGTTGTAATAGTGCCATATTCTGAAACATTTCGTTCCCCGAGTGCGGCAAACTGACAAGGCTTTCATAGGAGTTGTGGGCATTTCCAGGGGTAGTTTGATGACCCTGGTAGTTTAACCCTTCTACTGTACCAAGAACCCCCCAAAACACTCATTTAAAGATTGTATTGGTTGTATTAGTGCCATATTCTTAAACGTTTCGTCCCCCGAGTGCGGTAAACTGACAGGGCTTTCATAGGAGTTGAGGGCATTTCCAGGGGTAGTTTGATGAGCCTGGTGGTAGTTTAACCCTTCTACTGTACCAAGAACCCCAAAAAACACTCATTTAAAGATTGTATTGGTTGTAATAGTGCCATATTCTTAAACATTTCGTTCCCCGAGTACGGTAAGGGATTTTTCATTATTTTGATATCTACATTAGTATGAACCTCAACTTCGCCTTCTGGAAACTTTGCCTTACTCATCATCTTTCACCTTTTTCGTTTTTTTTTCATGTCTCTTATTTTATTCTTTCGCTGGTTTTCCTTCGTATATTTTGCCAGTTTGTCATCTATATGTTTCTGCAGGCATTTGTTTTATCTCCTAGTCCTAATATTTTTTTTAACTATGCTTACTTTTCATTCCATTGTTGTGTAGTGTATTGTTGAAACACAGCGTGACAGAGAAAAATACTACACAAACACTACAAACTAACCCTTGATGCAATACCACGTCACAATCAAGTACTACAGTAGAACTTAATTGTGTAATGGAGCTCATGTTGTTATATTGGGCTATTATAATGTATTGTGGAAATTTCGCCGCCTAAGAACACATATCTAACAAGGCTTTCGTAGGAGTTGTGGGCATTTCCTGGAGTAGTTTTATGACCCTGGTGGTAGTGTGACCCTTCCTCTGTACCGCGAACCTCAAGAAACACTCATTAGAACCCAACTGACCCCCTCTTTGACCTTTAGAAATAGCTGATGTGAGAAGCGAAAGTGTCTTAAAATATCGATCTATATGAACAACACTACAAACATACTCTTGATGCAACAACACATTACAATCTAGTACTACAATAGAGAGTCCTTGTGTAACGAAGCCCCTACTCCTCCTCCCCCATCCCTCCCTCCCTCCTCCGGTGTAGCGTTCATTAGGAATATTGCCGCTCGGGGCTGGTTTGTTGAGCAGCCCGGCGGGTGACGCGGCCTGGCACTTATCGGCAGGAAGTGGCACTCCAGGCCGGCACTGACGCATTAACCCGCTGAACAGTAATGGCGTATTGGCACTCACCCGATGACACCCCGGCCCGCCTTGGCACGGGTCTATCCCCGCATCACCATCACTCCCAGTGCCGATAATACCTGCGTCACCATCGCTATCACAATCATATCATTCCCCATGTCTTCCATCACAACCGATACCATTCCTCTTTCTTCCACTGTCGCTTTCATCACTACCATTCCCACCACCACTGTTGCTGCCACCACCTCTCACCATCACCTCTCACCATCACCAGCACCACTATATCTCCTCTCGCACTATCCCTTCCATTACCAACACGTCCCTCTCCATCCCCACCATCATCACCACCACTATCCTCTCATATGTCCCACTGGGGGTCGTATTATAAGACATTTCGTAACCCAAGACCCAGGAACACATATTTGGCAAGGCTTTCGTAGGAGTTGTGGGCATTTCCTGGAGTAGTGTTATGATCCTGGTGGTAGTGTGACCCTTCTTCTGTACCGTGAACCTGAAGAAACACTCATTAGAACCCGACTGACCCCCTCTTTGACCTTTAGAAATAGTTGATGTTAGAAGCGAAAATGTCTTAGATTACCAGCCTTAGCCCTTATAGTGCCGGAGCCGCCCGGGTGGCTTGGCTAGTAGACTGCCATGAGCCACCCGGGCGGCTTTTCACACGCCCTTTATTTTGTTCCATCACTGTGCGTTTATAATAATTGTTACGGTATATTTTTTATAGATAAACATCCTCAATAATTAAACTTCATCATTCGAAACCTTATATGCTTGTTAGTAATGGATAGTCTGTAAAAGAATGAACTATGCATAAAGCTACTTTTCATGATGTCGGCAAGAGCGAGACTAGGCTATTGGATATTATTTTGAATTACCTCTCCAGTAGGAATGTACTTTGTCCTTTAGTCTGATGATCTTATAAACAAACATTTTATCAATCTACAACAATTACATATATATATATATATATATATATATATATATATATATATATATATATATATATATATATATATATATATATATATATATATATATATATATATATATATATATATATATATATATATATATATATATATATATATATATATATATATATATATATATATATATATATATATATATTCAGGGTGTATATGGGCAGGAGATTCTCTTTTATGCATGTCTCATTGAATGTGATGGCTAATTCGGCATTGATTATTTCCTTAAGAATATTCTCTTTTAGTCTTATAAGAATC
>NC_066578.1:4015683-4026426 GCF_024679095.1 Eriocheir sinensis | reverse complement strand
AGCTGCTTCCGTTGCTCTAAGAAAAGACGGGAGGTACAATATGTTCTTAGTAGTTCTTAAGTGTTATGGTTTTGGTGGTTCTGCGTAGCGTTATGTTAGTAGTAGTTCCTAGTGATGTTGTTTCTTTTTTTTTTTTTTTTACAGCAAAGGAGACAGCTCAAGGGCACAAAAAAGTAAACATTAATAAAAAAAAAGCCCGCTATATTCCTAGTAATGTGTTTATAGTATCTCTTAGTAGCAGTAGTAGTAGTAGTAGTAGTAGTGCCGTAGCTTATTCGCAACGGGTGACAGAAAGCCTACTGGAGCCCAAGGCAAAACGCAAAAGAAAGAAAAACGCACATTCCAGAACCTACGCTTATCAAGAGCTTCAATTTGACCCTAATGCCGGTATATAGCTTCGTACACGCCAACCGACTTTATGCTCACTGTTCATCCGTGTGTTAATGTTCCTTCATCCCCTCCATCCTCCCCGCTCCCTCACCGGCAAAGACTAACGCTCCACATCCACCACTAACCTCCCCTTACCCTCCCCCGCTCCCCGCTCCCCACCCATCAGCATCCCCCCACCAGCTCCCTATCCACCACCAGACTCCCCTTGCTAACTCTCCCACTAGACTCAGCGCCCCTCTTCCCCTTTTGCTCCCCGTCGGCTCCCATATCGTCCCCGTAATTGTTCCACCATAGATTTATCCTCCCCGCCCGGCCATTACTCTCCCGCCCGCTTCATCGGCACTCTATTACCCCCGACCTCTGCCCTACAAAGGCTCCTCCCCCATCCTCTCCATTTCCTCTCTTCCTGCTCTTCTCCCTAACTGCCACCCTACTGCTCCTCAACCCTTTACGCCCTCTTTCCCTCTTTCATCCTCTTCATCTCCCTCTCTTCCTGCTCTCCCTCCTCTTCCCTTTTAATTTTCTCCATCCCTCCCTTCCTTAACTCTAGAATTCTGAACCCTGCCACTCCTCCTCTTTCCTCCCCTCTTCCCCTTCCATTATCTCTCCGTTTCCTCCCTGCCTCCCTGCCCTCCCTTCCTTCCTAACCCTGCCACATCTCCCCTTCCTCTCTCTTCCCCTTCCATTCTCTCTCCGTTTCCTCCCTCCCTCCCTTCCCTCCCTTCCTTACCCTTGCATTCTGATCTCTCCTACACCCTTTCCTCCCCTTTCCCCTTCCATTCTGTTCCATTTCCTCCCTCCCTCCCTGCTCGCCCATCCCTATCGCCCTTTCATTCACCTCCCCTTCGTTCTCTTTCTCTATCTCTCCCCTTCTGTGTCTGCTCTAAAATTGATATCATTCTTTCTATTCCTCATTCGTAACGCTTTTGATATTACTGCTTCTTATTATTCTTTATCTTTTATCTCTTGCATTTTCTGTCTGTCTGTCTTTCTGTTTCTCCATATGCCCTTTCGGCCCTATGCATCTTCCATTTTATCAGGTTCGTGTGACCCCCGGCACTGACCAACGCTTCCTCCCCTTCCCCTCTCCCCTCACTTTAATCTCCCCCGCCGTGTCTGTAGGGGGAGATAGCGACTGACCTCCCCTGGGTGTGTGTGGGGGGTGGAGTGAGGTGGGGAGTGTGTGTGTGTGTGTGTGTGTGTGTGTGTGTGTGTGTGTGTGTGTGTGTGTGTGTGTTTAAAAATTGTACTTTACATTTTATAATCATCAGTTAAAGGTACGAGAAATCCTTGACCCTTTATGTGTTTGTTTGTTTGTTTACGTGTTTGTTTGTGTTTGTGTCAGAGAGAGAGAGAGAGAGAGAGAGAGAGAGAGAGAGAGAGAGAGAGAGAGAGAGAGAGATGTTATGTAGTCCCCAGAATAATCCAAATATATTTAACTGAATGAAAACTCTCTTGTGGAAAGGATGTTATGAGACTCAGGCACAAAGGACAGACAAATAGTTTACATAATATATTACACACACACACACACACACACACACACACACACACACACACACACACACACACACACACACACACACTGAACAGGACAGGTGGCAGGTGGGTTAATGTCTCACCTGTATTATTCATCTGCTCAATAGTCACTGATTAACGTCACTTGTCGGCCAGGTGGGGGAGGCGGATGGAAGGGAGAAAGGGAAGGAAGAAGAGAGGAAGTGAAGTGAATATGGGAAGGGAAATAGAGAAGTAGAGGTGGGTAGGATGCGTGGAAGTAGTAAAAACGGAGGTAGGAAAGGGAAGGGAAGGAAAAGAGAACAGAGATGGAGAAATGAATATCGGAAATGGAATAGAACGATGGAGAGAAAGAGAAAGAGGAAAGAAAGAAAGAGAAAGGAAGGATATAGGGAAGGGAATGAAGGAAGAAGACAGGAAGTGAAATCAATATCAGAAAGGGGATAATGGAATAGAAGGGAAAGAAGAATGGTGGAAGTGAGAGAAACGGAGATAGAGAAAAGGGAGGTTTGGAAGAGAGGAATGGAGAGAGAAAAGAATGCGTATAGGTGAGAGGAAAGGAGATAGAGAAAGGAAGAGAGAAAAGAGAATCTACTTCTTTCTTTTCTTTACTTCTTTGCTCCACATTTTCTTCATCTTCATCTTTTCTTCCCGGTCCTTTTCTTCCTGGTCTATTTCATCGCCTCCTTCTAATTACCTTTATTATCACAGGTGGAATCAATGCTTAATCACCACCACCATCATCATCATTAATAAGACTGTCTCGTGTGTCATTTGCTGGGCCAACCAAATCACGGTGATATTTTTATGATTATTGACAAGCTCTTCCTTGCCTCGTCTTTTCGTCCTTTTATTCTCATTTTCTTTTCTTTCTTTTCCTATTCCTTCTGTTCCATTATCCTCGTTTTTCTTATTTTTCTTTTCTTTTTATATTATTTCTTTTGCATCTACCATCTTCTTTCTACTCCTCCTCCTTTCTTCGTTTTCTTTTTCCATTATCTTTGCTTTTTTTTCCTATTCCTTCTGGTTCATTGTTTCCTTATCCTCGTTTTTCTTCTCTTTCTTTTCCTTTTATACTGTTTCTTTTGCATCCATATCATTCCATTTCCTTTCTCCTCCTTCTCCTCTGTCTCCTTCTCCCTCTCCTTGTCCTTCATCTCCTTCTCCTTCATCTCCCCATTCTTTGTCGTTTCTTCTTATTCCTATTCCATGTTTTCTGCAGTTTTTCCTCCTTAACACCTTTCACAGCAGCTACCTCCTCGTTCACCTCCTCCTCTTCATCCTTCTCCTCCATCTCCTTTTCCTTCTTCTTCTTATCCTCCTTTGTTGTCTCTTCTTCCTCCTGTTCCATATCTACTGTATTTTAATCTTCCCTTCTTCAATCTCCACAGCAGTCATGACATCCTTCTCATTTCTCTTCTCCTCTTCCTCTTCCTCTTCCTCTTCCTCCTCCTCCTCCTCCTCCTCCTCCTCTCTGAAGCAATATTGACCCCGCTACACACCTCACACCTCCTCATTATACAAGATCATCAGGTCTCTCTCTCTCTCTCTCTCTCTCTCTCTCTCTCTCTACTCACGGGGGTGGGGGTGGGGTGGGGGGGGCAAGACAAAATTAGGGGGTCCGGGGTTGTTTAAGGGACTGTTTGGTGTTTGTTTGTTTGTTCGTCTGTTTGTTTTCGGTGCCTCGGAGTCCGCGGTGTTTACTGTAGCGTGTGTGTGTGTGTGTGTGTGTGTGTGTGTTTGGACGGCGGCGAGGTCAAGGGAGGAGCTGGAGAGAGATTTAGGGATTGAGAGAGAGAGAGAGAGAGAGAGAGAGAGAGAGAGAGAGACCATCCCTCCCATACACAAATGTCTGTCTGTCTGTCTGTCTGTCTGTCTGTCCTTGTTACTCCAAATGTCTGTGTCTGTCTGTATTCCCTAATCTTCTGTTCTCTTGTCTTGTCTTTTCTTGTCTTGTCTTGTGTTGTCTTGTCTTGTCTTCTCTTCTCTTCTCTTCTCCTCTCTTCTCTTTTCTTTCCTGTTAGCCAATATTTTATCTTCTTTTTCCGTCTTCCTTTCTCCTTCCTTCTTTCTTTCTTTCTTTTTCTTTACTTTCTTTTTTCTAGTATCTTATCACGTACATTCCTTCTCTCCATTCACCCCTATTTTCATTTTTCATTTTCCTTCAACACTGCAACATCGGCCTCTATTTCTTGCACTCCCAGCCAATACGTTTCCTGCAACCCTTTTCAGTTCTTTTCTTTCTATCAATTTTCCTTCATTCCTTTTTTTCTTTCCTGTTGTGGCTTGTGGCGTTTTGTTACTGCCGTTCCTGTTTCGTTCTTGTCTTGGTTTTGTGTCGTTCCTGTCCCGTTCCTGTATTGTTCTTTCGTTCTTGTCTTGTTCCTCATCTCAGTTCTTAGATATCGTAGCTTTTCTCTCCCTTATCCCTTTCCCTTTTCCAATGTTTCTCTCCACCTCTGATCCTGTTCTTTTGTTTTTCTCTACATCAATTTCGATACATAGCTTCTCTTCGTGTTCTTCTCCTTCCTCTCAGTTATTAGATATCGTAGCTTTTCTCTCCCTTTTTTTCTCTACATCAATTTCGTTACATAGCTTCTCTTCGTGTTCTTCTCCTTCCTCTCAGTTCTTAGATATCGTAGCTTTTCTCTCCCTTATCCCTTTCCCTTTTCCAATGTTTCTCTCCACCTCTGATCCTGTTCTTTTTTCTCTCTACATCAATTTCGATACATAGCTTCTCTTCGTGTTCTTCTCCTTCCTCTCAGTTATTAGATATCGTAGCTTTTCTCTCCCTTATCCCTTTCCCTTCTCCAATGTTTCTCTCCACCTTTTATCCTGTTCTATTTTTTTCTCTACATCAATTTCGTTACATAGGTTCTCTTCGTGTTCATCTCCCTCCTCTCCCTTCTTCACTTGATAGTACTAACTTGGCTTTTCCTTCCCTCACGCCTTTCCCCTTCCCTTTATATGTTTCGTTTGGTTTTCGCATCCTCATACACTTCTTTTTTTCTGTTTCAATCTTCCTTTATCCCTTCCCTCCATTTCCTTCTTCCTCCTCCAGTTCTTAATCTTTCTTTTTTGTTTTTCTTCGTCTCCCACTTTTCCTTTTCCATATTTGTTTCCACCTGGCTCTCGCATCCTCAACCAGTTCTTTTTTCTCTCTTATTTCAATCTCCCTTCATCCCTTCTGTCATGTTCTTTTCCCTCTTAGTTTTCATCCTTTCTTAGTTTTTCTTCTTTTCACGCCTTTCGTCTTCCATGTTTCGTTCCACCTGGTTCTTGCATTCTCAACCAGTTCTTTTATTCTCTTATTTCAATGTTCCTTTATCCCTCCCGTCATGCTCTTTTCCCTCTCTTAGTGCTTATCCTTTCTTAACTTTCCTTCTTCTCACGCCTTTCCTTTTCTCCAATGTTTGTTTCCACCTGGCTCTCGCATCCTCATCCACTTCTTTTTTCTCTATTTCAATCTTCCTTTATCCCTTGTTATGTTATTTTCCGTTTGTTTCACCTGGCTCGCATCCTCATCCACTTCTTTTTTCTCTATTTCAATCTTCCTTTATCCCTTGTTATGTTATTTTCCCTCCTCTTAGTTCTTATCTTTTCTTAGTTTTTCTTCTTCTCACGTGTTTCCTCCTCTGTGTTTCTCTCCACCTGTCTTTTATAATCCCTCCCAGTTCTTTTTTCTCTATTTCAATCTTCCTTTATCCCTTCCCGCCATGTTCTCCGTCCTCATATTTCTTAGCATTTCTTCTTTCTCACACCTTTCCCCTCACCGCAGTCTCTCATACCTTTTCTCTCCCCTCACGCCTTTCTTTCCACCTGTCTTCAGCGGCCACAGTTTGCCCTCTGGAGTGACGTGGGTTTTGATATCGTCTTTCATGCTGTTGTTGTGTTGTTTTGTATCCTCGTGTTGGTGATGCCGAACCTGCTATCGTTTTTTTTTTCTTCTTCGTTTTCTTTTCTTTCGTCTTTATTTTTTCCCTTTTTTTTCTTTCCTGTTGTGGCTTGTGGCGTTTTGTTATTGTGTCGTTCCTGTTTCGTTCTTGTCTTGGTTTTGTGTCTGTCCCGTTCCTGTATTGTTCTTTCGTTCTTGTCTTGTTCCTGTTTAATTTTTGTATCGTTCCTGTCTCGTTCCTGTCCCGTTCCTGTATTATTCTTGTACCGTTCCCGTCTCGTTCAAGTCTCGTTCCTGTTTTATTTTTGTATCGTTCCTGTCCCGTTCCTGTATCGTTCTTGTACCGTTCCTGTCTCGTTCCTGTATCGTTCTTGTATATGTATTTCTGGTATCGTTCTTGTGCTAGTCTTGTGTCGTTCCTGTATCGTTCTTGTACCGTTCCTGTCTCGTTCCTGTATCGTTCTTGTATATTTCCTGTCTCGTTCATATGTTAGTCCTGTACCGTCCCTGTCTCATTCTTGTCTCGCTCCTGTTTCATTTTTGTCCCGTTCCTGTCTCGTTCTTGTGTTGGTCTTACTCTTTACTCCGTCTGTGAGATGAAGAGACGAAATTGCCGGTGTGTGTGTGCGTGCGTGCGTGTGTGTGTGTGTGTGTGTGTGTGTGTGTGTGTGTGTTAGGGATTTTCTTTTTTCCTCTTTTTCTTTTGGTTTCCTTTTACTCCTTTCCTTACCTTTTCCCTTATCGTGTTCTCTGTACTTCTTTTCTTCCTTCCTTTTGCAGCTTTCTTTTTGTGTCAAGGTTTTCCATTCATTCTTTCTCCTTTTTCGTTTTTTGAATTCCTCACTGAACGCATTTCTTCTCTTCCTTTTTTCCTTATGCAAACTTTTTTTTCATTCTTTCGTATTTTTTTGTCTATTCTCCTTTTTGCCCTTTTTATATTATTATTATTCCTTCTCTTCCCTTTTCCTTATGCAAACTTTTTATTCATTCTTTCGTATTTTTTCTGTCTATTCCTCTTTTTGCCCTTTTTAGTATTTCTTTCATATTTTTTTGTCTATTTCCCTTTTTTGCAATTTTTATTATTTTTTTCATCCCTTTTTTTCTTTACTTCTCACCGAACGTTTCTTCATTGTCTTCTATTTTTTACTTCTTGCTTTTTTTGTATTTTTATTTTGTATGTTATCTTTTTTTTATCTATTCCTGTCATCTTTGTCTTTTTTTAATCTTTTTTCTATTCATCACCGAACGCTTATTTTCTTTATTTCTCTTTTCTCTTTTATTTTTATCTCGTTTTGCACATTTTTCCATTTTCTATATTCATTCGTGTACTTTTTTTTGTCTTCTCTCTTTTTCTTCATTCTTTTCTCTTCTTGTCTTTGTTTATCCATTCTCTCATCCATTTCCTTATCTATTCCTCGTATTTTCATTTTCTTTCCTCTCCCTTTCCGTCTCCTCTCCTTTAGTCTTTTCTGTATCATCTCTTCCCTTTATTCCTTCTTCCATCTTTTTCTCTCTCCTTTCTTCATCAAACGTGTTATTTTTCTCTAGTTTTGTATTTTTTCGTATTTTTTCTTTTCTTTTCTTTATCTTTTTGTCTCCTCTTCTTTCCTCTTTCTTTATCTCTTCTTCTCTTTATTCATTCTTCCATCTTTTTCTCTCTCCTTTCTTCGACAAACGTGTTATTTTTCTCTAGTTTTGTATCTTTTCGTATTTTTTCTTTTCCTTATCTTTTTGTCTCCTTTCCTCTTTCTTTATCTCCTCTTCTCTTTATTCATTCTTCTATCTTTTTCTTTCTCCTTTCTTCGACAAACTTTATTTTTCTCTAGTTTTGTGTCTTAGTATTTTTTTATTTTCTCTCTTTACCCTTTTTGTCTCCTCTCCTTCCTTCATTCTTTATCTCCTTCTTTATCTCATCCTTTCATCCATTTTTCTCTATTCACCAAACTCTTTATTTTTCTCTAATTTTGTATCTCAGTATTTTTTTTTATTTTCTCTCTTCTCTCTTTTTGTCTCCTCTCCTTTCTTCCATCCATTATCTCCTTCTTTATCTCATTCTTTCATCCATTTTTCTCTATTCACCAAACTTTATTTTTCTCTAATTTTGTATCTCAGTATTTTTTATTTTCTCTCCTTTCCCTTTTTGTCTCCTCTCCTTTCTACCGTGTTTGTCGTTTCTTGCTTCAGTTCCTTTCAATCTTTATTCCTCTCCCCTTTGCTTGCTCCTTTTTTTTTCTTTTCTCTCCACCCTTCGTTTTTTATCTCCTTCTCTCCGTGCGTTTCTCCTCTCTTCGTTTCGTCTTTCCTCCTCTTCCTGGTAT
Organism: Eriocheir sinensis; assembly: GCF_024679095.1. Taxonomy (NCBI): domain Eukaryota; kingdom Metazoa; phylum Arthropoda; class Malacostraca; order Decapoda; family Varunidae; genus Eriocheir; species Eriocheir sinensis. Next base: position 4,018,305 of record NC_066578.1, on the reverse strand, counting down.
TTCATCACATTTTTTCTAAGCCCTCCTTTCTTTTGTTTAACTTTTTGCTCTTTCTATCTCTCTTCTTTTGTTTTATTCGTTTCCTATTTTTATTCCTTTTCTTCGTGACTTTATATCTGTATTTTCTCCCTCCTACGCATTGTTTTCATTCCTAAATACTTTCCTTTCTTTTCCCTTTTTCTTTCTCCCTTTTCATCCCATACACACCTAACTCTTATCTCTGTGGCATCTGTAATCTGTATCGTCTTTTCTTAAGCTTTCTTTTACTTTATTTTCTTTTTATCTGCTTATTTTTCTTTACTCAATTCACTCATATCATCATCTCACTTTTATATCTTGCCTTGCGCTGTCTGATTTCCATTCGTTTCTCTTTTATTCCCTTCGAATCTTCTCTTTTTGTTTTTCCCTTCCTCTTCTCTCGTCTCTTCCGTCATCTCTCTTCGTTCATCTCCTCACTCGTAACCTGCTCTCTTGTCTTTCTCTTTATTCCTCTTCTACGTATTATCTTCTACATTCTCCTTCGTCACTGCATACCTTTCTTCACTCCTCTCTTCTCTTTTTCATACTTTTCCTTTCCTCTTTTATCATCTCCTCTCATCTCAGTTCTTTCATGTCTCTCTTCACTAATAGCTTCGGGTTTACCTTCCTCTCCTTTCCCTTCTTCTCCTTATCATCTCTTCTCTCATCTCTCTTCGTCTTAAGCCTTGCATGTCTTTCCTCGCTTCTCGCTTCTCTTATCTCTAACTGCAGCGTGTGTGTTTGTTTGTCTTCATTCTGGTTGTGTTCTCTGTTCGTTTTCTTGGTTGATTTGTTCTTTTTGATTCTCCAATTTTCTCCTCTTTTTCTCTCTCCTCTCTTCTGTTTTTCCATATTTCATTTTTTTTCTCATTTTTCATCATTTCTTATATCATTCTTTTTCTCGACTATCTTCTTTTCCTTACTTCTCTTCTCTTTTGTTTTTCTTCTTTCCTGTTATCCAGTATTTCATCTCTTTTATTTTCTTATTCTTCGTTATCTTCTCTCATCCGATCTCTTTTTCCTCCGTTCTCTTCACTTCTCTTTCCTTCTCCTCTCTCATCCCTCTACATCATCCCCATTCTCGTATTTCCTTCTCTTCTCTCTCCCTTCTCTCCTCTCATCACCGTTCTCTTCTTTACTATCCTTATCTTCCCTCCTTTCTTTTCATTACATATCCGTTCTCTTTCCTTCCCTTCTCTATTCTCCTCTCGGTTCTCCTCGTCTTCCTCTTCTCCTCCTCTCGCCCGCCGTAACAGCAGCAGGCGGTGACGGAGGAATAGCGCGCACTGTTTTTTCACAATCGTGTTTATCGAGGCGGAGTTGGAGCCTGGCTTGTTGATCCTAATTCGGTATTTGTTGTGGATCCCGATGGTTTGTTTACTCTGCCTGCCTCGCGCGCTGGGGCTGAGTGAGGAGGAGGAGGAGGAGGAGGAGGAGGAGGACCTGAGTTATTTGGCTTAAGCTGGGAGGGAACAGGAGAGATGGAGGAGGGATAGGAGGGGAAGAGGGTCGAGATCGGGCTAGTATAAGGATAGGAGAAGGAGGTGGAAGAGGAAGAGGAGGAGGATCAGGTGGGTGAGATATTTAAACTGGGAGAGAATGAGAGGAAGGAGGGATAGAAAGGGATAGGGTAGACAGGGATAGCAGAGGATTAGGAAGGAAAGGGGAAAGGAGTTGGACTTCTCTTCTTTTCCAATCACTTCTCTTTTCCGTTCTCTTTTCTTTTCCCTTCCCCTCCCTTATCTTCTTTTCCATACACTTATAAGGGTAAGGGAGGGCGGAGGTACACCATTGCTTGCATGGGTGGTAAGGAACGGTGAAGGCTTTGCAATAGGAGGATTTGGGTGAGGATGGGTCCGTGGTGTTACTGGGAGCCGGGTCGAGGGAGGTTATTGACAAGACGAAGAGTATGTTACAAGCTATTTTTTTTCTCCACAGCGCAAGAGAAAACCTGAAAAACCGAAGTGAGTCCGTTAAGTCACGTCTCCCCAAAAGTTAAAAATAAAAGTATCTAAGAGTAAAATAAAAGTATCTTAAAGGGATATCTAAAAGGGAGAGTCCAGAAGTAAGATAAATGTAAGGGAGTATCCAAGAGAATCCAAATACAAATATCAAAAGCCATGGAAGGAAAGTATAAAAGCATGGAAAGTGATTATGATAAAGGATATGTTTTCTTTCTCGCCCCAAAACACATGCAATTTATTTTTTATCTAAGAGTAAAATATATGTAAGGTATTATCCAAGAGAATCCAAATACATATATCAAAAGCCATGGAAGAAAAATATATAAGCATGGAAAGTGATTATGATATAGGATATGTTCCCTTTCTCGCACCAAAACACATGCAATTTATTTTTAGTCACCCATCAAAGCCTTATAATTTGCAAGCGATGATACAGCGCTCACCCTCTTCCGATACCCACCCGCCAAGACACATATAAAACCCACCCTAAACACCCCATCACCCTGGCACTCCCTTGAACCCAGAAACACCCACACCCAACTAGCTTAACACCTTAAAACCAGTGTATGTTAATTACGCATCGGTAGAACTAACCAGATGATAATGACTGACTAACAAAGAGCGGTGACTGAGAAGCGTT